>NC_088884.1:165774417-166042398 GCF_037157495.1 Lathamus discolor | reverse complement strand
CAGGCATCCAGCCCAGCCTTTTCCTTACCTTCCTTCTGCCTCCTCCCAAGCTCCTCACACCATGCTTGCTTGTCTCAAAGCAACTCCAGAGTCTGATGCAGGGCCTCTTCTCCCCTGCGTGCCCTAGGAGTTCAACAGAAGCCAATTGCCATGGTTCTTGCGTAAGTGATCAACTCCACAATCCTTCTGCTTATCCCTCTGACTCACTTCAAGCACTCATCCGACTCCCAACATAAAAGACAAGACCTGCAATACCAAACAAATACTAAATCTTTTTGCCATGTTCTTCTAAACATGAGGGCATCACACAAAATGAAACCCTTTACCTTTTCATAGCTGGAACTGGAAGCTGGATGAAACCCTTAGAAGGCTCCTGCTGATGTGACTGAAAAAAAAGCTGTCCTCTGCTTTATGTTTGTAAGTAAGGAACACGAATGCCTGACCAGCTTTTAACCAGCCAACACAAGCACTCAGTATATAAAGGACTAAGTTCCAAGAACAAGCTTAACACTTTCAGTTCTAGCAGTGAGTTGGAAGCACCAAAACAGCTCACAAGCTAATGCACTCATTAAAACAGTCAAGCTGTACTACCCTGCCCACTATAAGATGGTGCTAAAAAAAGTCCCACTTATTTTTTCTCATCCCCATGGTGTATTTCAAATCTCTTTCTGCTATCCTGATGCTGTTTCCCCCATCTGTTCTGTGGAAAACTTTTCTTTCTGCTTAGTTTTTATAGTGTCATAAGTCTCAAACTAAAGTTGTTGCTCAGATCTCCCACACTAGACACATGGGTGTTTACTGCACCCACCCAATTTATTTTTATCATTTGCAGTAACAGGAGTAAAAGGAAAAAATAAAAGAACTGCCACACAACATTCTGTAGACTAAGACAAGGAAATTCCCTGAAATATTTATTATATGCAGACTGTAATGAACAAGCACTCTGTAATTTAGAGTTTTAAAATGAGAAATATACAAGCTGAAAAGCATTCTTTTATCTTTCCCTGCCAAAAGTCATCAGTTATTTAACAGTCACTACATCCTAAAAGAACATTAATATTATGTTTGGTATTCTTTAGACCCAAGTGTCCAACTTAGTTTTTGAAAGAGCACAAACCCAAAGGCACTCTTGAAGTAACTCTTAAACATATAAATGGAATGTTTGGTTAGTAACCACTGTTATAACTATTTTATGAGAAATAAAAGACAAGTAATAAGAACATAAACTGTAAACAAATTTTTCTTTAAGTTCTGTGGCTAAGAGCAATAAAAACACTTACCTGAACACCACCACTAACAACAGCATCTTAAGTAAAACCACAGCACAAAAAAATTCATTAATACAAGAAGATGCAAAACCAAAAGTGGCTTAAAAAATTTAGCTCAGAAAAAATCATTTCAAAGAACTCAAAAAACAAAAGCAATACACACATCATTAAAACCACAAAACACCCCAAAGACCTTACTTTGAATAGCAACAAATCTTAAAGAAGACCCTTACTCCGAAGCTGTGCCTTATATACCCCAGGCCCTACCCACAACCCCCCCAGTGCCCTGGCTCAGGTGTGGGGCAAACCAGCTGCTGGGATAAAAACAGCCTGACAAGGTGCACCTGGTTTTTGTTGTTTTGGGTTTGGTTTCTTGGCTGCTCTCTGATTTTAACTTCTTGGGTTTCTTTTGGGGGCTTAGATTTCTATTCAAAATTCTCAGATTCCATAGCTTCACTTTTATGAAGCTGGGCTCAAAACTATACTTGGTTTCAGACTGGGTGGGGGTTTTCTGTCTCACATTCTAGGGCTTAGTCTCAAAGAGGTTTTCTTCCACACAGACTGGCTCAGGCTCATATACTTAAACAGCACAGACACTCTAGTTCAGATTTAGGCTCAATTTGGCATAGACTGGCTCACCCAACCACACGAGTCTCACATCGAGACTAACACAGGCTTCCTGGTTCAGACTCGCTCTCACATTCTAACTAAACAAAGACATTCAGGTGATTTAGCCAAGGTGAGCAAAGCTTAGACCACCCAAGCAGCAATTTATTTTAGGGTCTTGTCATTTTCATAAAGCTGCAATTACTTTTAGTTGGTGGTGTATTCCAGGGGGTGTACACGTTAGAATAAAGGGATGGAAAAGCTCTGAGGGCTAGTGGATGAGTAGTAAAGTGACAGGAGAGAGAGATGGGACTTCCTGAGGGAAGGGTGCAGCTTCTGTATCTCTGTCAGTGTGTGCATGTTCCCTTTTCTAGGTGCTGCAGATAACTCGAGGGAGGTGAAGCTGCAAACTCAGGAGGGCTGTGAGAAGATCGGGGGTTGTGTGTGTTGGGGGTGCTTAATTGTTGAGGAGAGCATGGCAAAGGGGTTCAGTATTTGTGCTCGGTGTTGCAGGGCTGCCCTCTACCTTTGGAGTCGGATGAGTGCTTGAAGTGAGTCAGACAGGTAAGGAGAAGGATAGTGGGGTCGGTCACTTTTTGCAAGCAGGGTGATCATTTGTCTCTATTGTACTCCTAGGACCTGGAGGTGAGGAGAGGCTCAGTGTCGGACTCCACTGTGGGTTTGGAACAGGCAAGCACAATGTTGATGAGCTTTGAAGGAGGAAGAGGGCTGTTACAGAGCAGGCCAGCACTGGTGGGTGGGGTGGTGGTGATGATGGTGGCCAGCACAGTGTGTTCCTGTTTGCTCCTTTGTTTGCTGCAGGTGATAAAGAGAAACTTGGCAGCTGTGGCAAGATCACAGGACTCTGATGTGGGTGTTCTGAGCATCAAGGCCAGCTTGAAACCCATGGCACTATGGAAGCTAAGTAGAGGGACTGCTGCTTGGGACTGGAGGGTGGGGGACAAGGTCCGGATGGCAGGAAGGGGTTTGAAATGTAGCATGGGGCTGAGGGAAAGGCAGGGGGTTACTCTGTAGCATGAGCTTACATGGGTAGGGCAGCTACAGCTTGACTGTGTTAGGGAGGGAGGGTGTCACCCACAGCCCTTCCCTCAGTGACCTGGGTCAGGGGTGGGGCAAACCCCCAGCTGGGATAAGAGCACCCTGACGATCCACAGCTGGGTCTTGTTTCATCTGGTTCTGGTTCATTGCCTGCTCTCCGGCTTTAATTTTCTGGCTTTCATTGGCTTAGACTCATATTCAAGACTGGCAGACAGTGCAGGCTCCTTCTCACACAGACTGGCTCAGACTCATACTCACGTTTAAGGTGCACAGACGTTCTCTGGCGCTGACTTCTCCTCACACTCGCTTAGGCTCAGTCTGACACTGACTGGCTCATGCATCCACACAAATCTCATGTTGATTCTAACACAGAATTCCTGGTTCTGACTACCTGGCTAAGACTCCCTGGCTCAAACTCATCCTCACACTCGAGCTGAAAAATAACATTCAGATGACTCAGTCAAGGTGAGCCATGCTTGGAACACCCCAGTAGCAACTTATTTCAGGGTCGGCCAAAGCTTCTGTTTTTCTCTCCATGAGTGCCTGTTTCCATTTCTTTTTTAGGTGCCACACTTAAATCAAGAGAGGTGAAGCTGCCAGCTGATGAGGGCTGTCAGAAGGTTGTCTGCGTGAGTGGTGAGTAAGAGCTGAGAATAACATGGCAAAGGGTTCAGTAGTAGTGTTGGTTATTGCAGGTCTTGCGTTCTACTTCTGCAGTCAGATGAGTATTTGAGGTGAGTCGGAGAGGTAACAATAATGGTTGTGGGGTTGGTCATTTTCTACAAGCACCATGGTCATTTCTTTCTATTGTGCTCCTAGGTCCTAGAGTGCAGGAGAAGCCCAGCATTGTATTCTGCAATAGATTGGGAGTAGGTGAGCATAATGTAAAGGCGAAGTAGAGTTACAGGAAAGGCTGGCATAGATGGCTGGGATGCTGGAGATGACGGCCAGCACAACGTGTTGCCCTTTTTTTGTTTCTGTCAGATGATGAAGAGGAACTTGGCAAGGGGAGCAACATGGCTGTCATCTGCTGTGGGAGTTCCGAGCAGTGAGGCCGCCTCGAGACGCATGGCACTACGCACGCTAAGTAGAGGGTCTCCTGTAGGAGGTGAGGGCGTGGGGGACAACGTCAGAGTGGCAGGAAGGGGTTTGAGATGTAGCATTCCAATGTAGTATTTGAGCCAGAATGTCTGAGGACACAGTAGAGGGTGCCTGGAGGTAAATGGTCAGAGTCTGGGGTGTTGTGTCGGGGACAATAGGAAATAATGGTCCGTGGTGAAACACACCAAGATGGGCAAGTACTGTTAGTTCTCTTTGGCTCCCTCTTGTGATGTACTGCTTGGGCTTTTCCCGAAAAGTCCGGCTTTGGTGCCTGCCCAGGAAGTTGTGCTTTAGAACTGCCTGGAAAAGTGCTGACCCTTGCAGACCTTCCTAGACATTGTCGGCCACTTCTTGCGACGTGGGCTGGCCCCCTGCGTGGCAAAGAGCGTGCCTGCTTGCGAGTATGGAAGCCCGAGCCTCATGCCGTGTGAGGGAGGCAGAAGCTCATCCCACCCAGGCGACCGTTGCCTGCGCGGGGACGCCCGCTAAGGTTGAGCCTGCCACCTCACACGGCCATGATGATTCTCGGAGCTGGTTTGTGTATGGTCCTCACAGGGTCCTTGGGGTTCGTAAGTGTGTTCTCATGGGTTCAGCAGTATCAGTCTTTTTTTCTCTTTCTTAGTAGCTGGTGCAGCACTGTGTTTTGACTTCCAGCCTGGGAACAGAGCTGATAACACAAATGTTTTAGTCTGACCAAGGACTTTCTGATCCTCATGCTCTGCCAGGGAGGAGGGAAAGCCGGGAGGAAGCAGAGAACAGGACACCTGACCCAAGCTAGCCAAAGAGGTATTCCGTACCACAGCACATCATGCCCAGGATCTAACTGTGAGTTACCTGGAAGGGCTAGAGACTGCAGGGTTGGATGAGGTATGGGTTGGTGCTCAGTTTGGCTGGGGGGCAGGCGAGTTATCAGTCGACTGGTGGTGAGGTGTTGTATTCTCTTCCCTTGTTATTTCCCTTATTATTATCATTATTGGTGGTAGCAGTAGTGACTTGTGTTCTACCTTAATTAATAACTCTTCTTAACTCAACTTGTGGGATTTGCATTCTTTTCGATTCTCCTCTCTGTCCCCCCAGGAGTAGGGGGAGGGCAAGAAGGGGGGGGAGTGAGAGAGCAATTGCGTGATTTATGGCTGACCTTGTATAAACCACCACGGTTGTTTTACTATTAATCTTGTCAGATCTGTCGTTATCTCAACCCTTCGAGCTCCACGTTGGGTGCCAAAAAGAACCCATGACAGTAAGATAAGCAACCATGAGAAGTATCCTTCACTATCTCTATAGTATCCCATGTTAATAAACTAGTTGAGAGTTCTCTGTTTGTCTCTGGTTTTCTTTTAGCTGGAGCTCTTGCGCTCTGGAACGTAGGTGGTGGGTTTCTATAATCAGTGTAGCTGTCTACTCCTCGTGATCTGTGTGAATGGACAGAAGAGCTCTGGGAATAAGCTTGTAATTAATGAGTCAGGGCCAGAGAGTCTGCTTGTGAGTGGGTGTGATAGTATATCAAGAGTCAGTGTCTGAGCCAGAGTGTCTGAGTGTCTCCGTGTCTCCAGGCTGCTTTCGTATCTCTGTTATCTTGACATCCTGTTTCATTGGTTAGGACATAGTCTGTGCATTTTCATGCTCTTGGGTCTTGAATTTTGGGTCGTGCTCATGGGTCTTCATGCTTTTTGCATGTCCATCATGTCAGGTTTTGTGGTTGTTTTTGGAAACACATGGTCATGTCGGACTTTGTTCTCAGGCTCCTGAGGAGACCTGTTGCGTTGCTCTTGTGGCTGTGCAGGTGATCTGGGTGGATGTAGTGTTCCATCTGGGAGGTAGTCTACCTCTTCAGATTTTTCTCTCTTATTTTGGTTTCTCAGAGTCTGTAGTGTTCTTTGTGTGTGTGTGTGATTGCCTTGAGTTGCTCTGCTCATGGTCAGTAGTTGGGCCAGGTGGAGCATCTGTAGTGCAAGTCTGTGTGTACTACGATTAGAGGCAAATCTTGTGTGTTTTCTTGGGATGGAGGTTACAGGTTCTGGGCTTATCAATAGTCTTTGGCGATAAAAGGTTGTGTGGGTATTAACTGAGTTGCTTTTTAGCAACTCGGTGGTAATTTTGCAGCTGTTTTTTCAGATATCTGTTATGAATCAGTTGTCAACGTGATGAAAGTAGTCTTGCATCAAGGAGCTGTGGCAGAGATGCACAGCAATCGGTAGAGACTCGTACAGACCCCATAGCGATCACATAACGACCACACCATGATGGGCTGGGGGGGGCGGTGTGGCGCCCGGGTGTCTCGCTGCTGCCATCTTGTGTCCAGAGTTCGGTACTGCAGCCCGGGCTCCGCGCATGAGCCGTGGTGCTCCCTTTGTCCCCGCTGCTGTCCCCGGAAGTGGCCCGTGTCACGTGGTGGCCGCCGCGGTTGCGGGTTGATGTGCGGGCATGTCCGCGGGGTGCTCGTGGCCGCAGCCCGGTGTTGGCGCGCCGGCTCCGGTCCCTCCGCGCGCCGTTTCGGTGCCGCATGCGCAGCGCCCGGGAGCAGCATGGCGGCGGGCAGGGTCCGGGTCCGGGTCCCGGCAGCGGCGGCAGCAGCTGAGGTCCGAGCGCGCCGGGGTTATCGGGGAGGCGAGCGGGCCCGGCGGCCCGCCCGTCCGTCCGTGCCTTGGGCGGGCGCAGAGGGGCGGCTCCTGCCCGCTGGCTGCCCGCGCGGGAAGCCTCACAGCGCCAGGGGCTCGGTACTGGGGGGAGTAAAGACCCGGGGCGGGGGTTACCCGGAGGTCCTTAATTCACACTGTGCCTTCACTGGCAGGGGAAGGGGCGGAGGTGGAAACACCCGATTAGGAAGCAGCCACGGAATTCCCTGTTTCTTTCCTCTGATCTAAACGTGCGGGTGGTTTGGAAATGAGACTGTTCACTGGAGCTTGAAGGTGCTGAGAGATCTGGAGCCTGAAATTCTCTCTTCATGAAATGAGTCAGGTCTGCGGCAGCAGGGGCAGGGCTCATTGCCCTCCTTTTGTTCTGCAAGTAGACCTTGCCGCGTTGTGCCCTAGGGGACCCCAGCCAGCTCATCGCAGCCTTTCCCTTGAGACTGTCAGTGAGGACTGCAGCTGCTGCTGCTGCTCCCCTGGTTTCCCCTGGTTTGGACACCGGCCTTGCTGCAGTAGCCATCAGGTTTCTTCATAAATGCTTGGTATTCTGGATGCAGAGACAGCGTTGTGAGGGAGCTGATCCAGATCTCAATCTGTCTTGGGAGGTGCTTGTAGCAGGAGACGCATCGAGCTACCAGACTGGGTGGGTTTAGGGCTGCTCTGTTTATGCTGAATGATTTTAAAGTCTCAACCTGTTGAGAACAGACAAAATCTTTATGTGCTCTGCTGTTGATTTGCCCTGGTCGTCGAGCTGAAGGCTTTAGTTGTGGCAGCAGTTGGTCTAAGGGTTGCTCATGGAATTTTCTGCCATATAAAAATTATGCCGTCTGAAGGTGAAACGGAGTTTGTCTCGTTAAAGCTTTACAAATGCCTTTTGAATCCTAGTGCTTTTAATGTATGAGACAGCTGTGGATGGCCCAGTGTGCAGCATGTGTCCATCACCCTACAGGACAGAATATGTTTGACCTGGCTGGTCAACAGCCGTGGTTTTCCCTCTCAAAGGGATGGGTAGCTGTCAGCAAAGATGTAGTATGTATGCTGCAAAGATGTAGTATGTATGCTGCACAGGTAGGAGGCTAGACTTGGGCAGGGCAGTACTTCCCGGGGGTGTTAATGCAACCGTGGGCGCTGCTGGCCAGGCCCTGGGCAGCGAGCTGACCTGGCAGGGAAGCACAGCCAGAAAGAGTGAGCGGACACACTGCCTCTGGGGTCGAAGAGCTCTGGGTGAGGGCCACAGCGCTTAGGTGAGGGGCTTTTCCTCGCTGTTTCCAAACAGCATAAAGAAATCTGGAAACTGCCTGCTCTGCCCTTGCTGCTGTTGTTCACAGCTCTCAAATACAGTGACCTAAGGCACAGCACTTTGTTCTTTTCTTTTCTTGAAACCTGTGTTCTTTCAGGCTCACCTGTCACCGCATCCCTTGAGAGCGGTAATGTCACCACCCTAACCACGGAACTGCTTCGGGAGACCCTGGGAGTGGATGCAAGGGCTCATTTGGTCAGAAAAGGGGTGTTTTTTGAGTCACTTGTTTCCCGTGTTAGAACGGGTTTAGCTTCCGATTCCCAGCTACTGTTAGGAAATAACGCGCTGTGATCTTGCAGGTAAAGTGCCCAGAGAATACGCTGGAGTAAGCACAGAAACTGCAAGAGATGACGACCTCCTGCATGGATGTCTGCATCGCAGGGGCTGCGCTGCCACGCAGAAACCAGGTACCTGATGGCTCCCTCCCGCCCCAGCAGGACCCTGAGCAGCAGTTCACAGAGAGCAAGAGAGAATGAACCCCAAGTAGTATTACCTGTAGGTTTAGGGCCACAGAGTCGGCAGCAGGTGTCAGCAGAGGCAGGACGTGTGGGGGCCGTGCAGCCCGGCATCCCGGCCGGGAGGAGCAGGGCCAGCCTGTGTGGCTGCAGGATGGGCACAGGCTACGTGTACAGGGCTGGTGCCCAGCGCCACCAGCTCGCTGGTACTTAAGGGTTTCTCTGGCACCTCCTCCTCCTGCGTAGCAGATTTTATCCCCGTTTGGTCTTCAGTGTCGATCTGCCGGCTAAATAAATGGCGGCAGAACTTTCCACTCGGCACTTCCCAAACCGGTGTTTGGTGGCGAGCAGTGGTGCTCAGCAGCTGTGCTGAAACCTAAGCTAAGCGAGGTGGAAGATGTGATAGCTGGTATTAGACGCACCAGCCTGTCAGCCTCGTCAGTGTTGGTGCTGTGGTGGACTCACGTCAGCGGTTTCTTGAGCTGAAGAAAAACCCGGTTCTTGTTGTTCGGTAAATAAAAGAACCCTTCTGTTTCAGAGCAGCGTGCTCTCGCGTGGACACTGTGCGTGCCGGAACAGACCCTTTCGGGAGCTCCAGAAGATTTTTTTACCTCTTTCTTTCAGCTGCAAGACCAGAAAGAAAAGAGAAGTTTCTGCTAATGGGAAGCAACAGAGGAGAGCGGAGGTATGTCTGGTAATTGTAGCAGATGCTCCTCGGACGTTGCCAAGAGAGGAAATGCATTTACCCTCTGCTTTCACCAATTGGTCTGTAGTTTGCCTGTAGTTATCCTCCCCGCTTCTGCATTTTACAGAATCCTGGAATGGTTCATGTTGGAAGGGACCTTAAAGCTCATCCAGTTCCAACCCCTGCCCACGGGCGGGCAGGGACACCTCACACTAGAGCAGCTTGCTCCAAGCCCCTGTGTCCTACCTGGCCTAGAACACTGCCGGGGACGGGGCAGCCACAGCTTCTCTGGGCACCCCGTGCCAGCGCCTCAGCACCCTCACAGGGAAGAGCTTCTGCCTGAGAGCCCGTCTCAGTCTCCCCTCTGGCAGGTTCAAGCCATTCCCCCTTGGCCTGTCCCTACACGCCCTTGTCCAAAGCCCCTCTCCAGGTTTCTTGTGGCCCCTGTAGGCACTGGAGCTGCTCTAAGGTTTCCCCCCCTTAAGGAACCTGTTATTCTCCAGGCCGAACAAGCCCATCTCTCTCAGCCTGGCTGCGGAGCAGAGGTGCTCCAGCCCTCTCAGCATCTCCATGGTTTCCTCTGGCTCACTTGCGCGGCTCCACGTCCCTCTGGAGTTGGGGCCCAAGATCTGGATGCAGGACTTTGTTTCCTCTTACATTGGCACAAATGCAGAGTGTCCCTTCAACAGCTGGACAGATCTAGATCCTCCTATAGGAACACCTGGGGCCGGTAAATCGGGGCAAAACCACGTCCTCTGCTTGAACAAGGAGGGAATTATTTTGTTCAACTTGCTTGCGTGCTTAATTCAAGAAGTTTTTTTCCCTTCCAGTCAAGTACATTCATGTAATTGAAAGCATTGTCACAGGAAATCTCAGCTTGATTTGCTCTCCTGATTTGAGACCATTGCATTGCTTTTTGCCTAAGCAGCAATCGGTTTGCTTGCAGGCTGTTTTGCAGCAGCTCTGCGGGGAATTACCACTGTTTTTCTCATCATCCTGTTGGATGTTGTAACAATGCAGCTCCCCAGTTTCCTCTTGACGTTCGGGTACTGCCAGCAGAGTTTACAGCTCTTGGTATTGTCTTTGTTGAATTAGTACCCATGCAGTCTTTCCAACCCGATGGGAGTCCACCAGAGTACTCCCAGTGTGCTGTCCTTGTTTACGGTGTCTTCCGTCTAGGTGATGTGCGCGACAGCTTGACAAAGCGTTGCTATCCTGACCCGCTTGTGTGGGCGGAGACTCGTGGGGCAGTTTCAGGGCTCAGAGTTGATTTTCCTGAGGGGGATCCCAGCTCTGCAGCAGAGGAGCTGCACTGCTGAGGGGAAGGCAAGGGCCGGAGGGAGGGAGAGCGAGCCGGGCACTGCAGGTCAGTCCCATTATTTTTCTGTAATGAGGGTGGTAAAGCACTGGCACAGGTTGCCCGGAGAGGTGGTGGATGCACCGTCCCTGGAGACATCCGAGGCCAGGCTGGATGTGGTTCTGAGCCCCCCGATGTAGTTGGAGATGTCCCTGCTCGTTGCAGGGGAGGGGTTGGACGAGGTGACCTTTAAAGGTTCCTTCCAGCCAAAACCGTTCTGTGATCCTATGGTTAGAACCCCAGGGCATGCAGGTGTTTCCCTGCAGCTGCTGAGGGTCTCTTTAAAACCCCAAAGCCACAGCTACCCTTCTTTCT
The DNA here is from genome assembly GCF_037157495.1 of Lathamus discolor. Classification (NCBI taxonomy): domain Eukaryota; kingdom Metazoa; phylum Chordata; class Aves; order Psittaciformes; family Psittacidae; genus Lathamus; species Lathamus discolor. Next base: position 166,031,622 of record NC_088884.1, on the reverse strand, counting down.
TACGGAGGGGCTTCTCCTCCTCACGCTCTTTGGCGTGTCTGGTGCGATTGTGCCCTTGCTGAAGCTCGTCTTTGGTACCTTGAGCTAAAGTGCTTTGCTGGCATGACGTTCGGTTCATCTGGAGGAACATAGTGTAATGCAGCCAGGGAGGGGAAACGGGCTTGTTTGAAATACTGAGGTCTGCTCAGCGTGTGGTTCTCATTAAATGTTTGCTACCACAGGTACCGGTACCAGCGGGAGTAACACCCAGCTCTGGGCAAATTCGCTTGCATTTCAGCCTATTTGAACTGGTCACTTACCAGCATAGCGAGTGTCACGTCCTGAAAGCAAGGCTCCTCTGGTGCAGCTGATGGACCCCTGAGCCCAGCAGGAGGCCTGAGGCTGCTTTGCCATCTGCCTATAGGAACAATGGCACTTGAACCGCAGCAGGGTGTAGAGCTTTCGTGTGCGTAGCCCCAAATGTATCTACCTTTCCTAGCCTGCCAGGCACGCAGCATCAGTGCGGGTTTCTAGTTCCCTGAAGGGTATTATCTGCCAAACATTTTACAGTGACAGGACTTCCGCTGTACCACAGCTGACGGGGGGCTCACAGACCAGAACACACGCAGCCTAGTCCACAGATTCGCTTTCCCGACAGCCCCGGGCACCACTCGCAGGGACAGAGATGTGTATTTAGCCCCCGATTTCAAGGAGGTGCCGTAACAGCGCGGTGCCTGCAGGCAGACAGCACATTTCCAAGGGACCCCTCTCTACTGCTGCCTTTGCTGCAGCCTGGTGATCACAGAGCCCCGCAGGTGATGCGGTCTGCCCGGCGTGCAGTGTGCTCACGAACCCAGCCGTATAGGGACAGGGTCCTCGGGTGCCGCAGTGAAGCACGGCAAAGTGGCACGGGAGGAAGAGGTAAGGCCACTGGGGATGTGAATGGAAAACTCTTGTTATTGCTACTCGGTGCGCACGCAGCAAGCGCTCTGCCTCTGCGTTCCGTGCACGCAGCAGCGTCCCCTCCTGTTCGGGGGCTGGTGCCAGAGCTTATCTGCTCCGTTGGTGGCATTCGTGTCGCCGCGCAGCTAGACATTGATGGGTGGCTATAACAGGTCGCTGCTCAGCTGCTCGCCTTAGAGAAAGGATTCCCTTTGTGCAGCTGCCTCTCACAGCTGGATGACTGCTGCAAAGGTTTGGAGCTCCACGACAGACAAGACTATTTATATTTAAAGATTCCTGCTTTTAATGAAGTCAGATAGTTGTCCTGAAAAAATAAAGACCTTACCAAGCCAGGAGCACATTGCTTTTGTCTTCTCTAATACTCTCTTACAGTCTCTTCCCTTCCCGTCTGTCTTCCCTTCCCTTCCCGTCTCTTGTACTCTTTTCTCTCCTGTTCTCCTCTATTCTCTTAGTCTCTTCCATTTTCTTATAGTCTCTTCCCTTCCCTTCTGGTTCTGTTTTCTCAGATTCTTTTATATTCTCTTTCCATCTATTCTCCTAGTCTTTTCTAATCTCTATCCTCTTCTTCTCCCTTCTCTTGTATCCTTTCGCATTTTCTTCTATTCCCTTCTCTTTACTCTCTTCTCTTGTCCTGTATTCTCTTAGTCTCTTCCTCTCCCTTATATTCTCTTCTCTTTTATTCCCTTCTCTTTTCTTTTAAATTCTCTCCTCTTACGTTCTCTTCCCTTATCTTAGATTCTCTTATAGTCTCTTCTCAGATATTCCTTTCTCTTCTATTCCCTTCTCTTTTGCTCTCTTAAGAGTCTCTTCCCTCTTTTATATTCTCTTCCCTTTTTTTGTAGTCCTACGTTTTCTTATTTTCTCCTCTATTGTCTTACAGTGTATAGTGTTTTCACTTATTCCTGTCTCTCTTCTGTATTTGCTTACATATTGTTCTCTTAGATTCCCTTCTGTTTTATTTGCTGGTATACTCTTACAGTCTCTTCATTTCCTTTTCTTAGCTTCTCTAAATTTCTCTTCCCTTTTCCTGTGTGCTCTTCAATTTTTCTCTCTTGGCTTCTCTTAGATTCTCTACTCTGGTAATCTTAGATTCTCTTCTATTCAATGATACTCTCTCCCCCTATATTCTCTTCTGAGATGCTCTTCAGCTCTCTAATCTTAGATTCTGTTAGATCTCTTACGTTCCCTGGTATTCTTTTCCCCTGGATGCTCTTCTCTAGTAATCTCTTAGGTCCTCTTCCCTTCTATTCTCTTCCCCGTATTCAACTGTGTTCTTACCTTCTCTTCCATTAGATTGTCTCAGAACCTCTGCTCTTGTATTCACTCTCATTCCGAAGGAAGGAAGGGGGGAGGGAGGGAGGGAGGGAGGGAAGGAAGGAAAAAAGGAAGGAGGGAAGCAAGGAGAGAGGGAAGGAGGGAGAGGAAAGAAGGAGGGAGGGAAAGAAGGAGCCATTTACGGCCATTTCTATCCCATTTTTGCCCTGTTCTCACCAGTTTAAGCCATTTTTTGGCTATTTCTCACCCATCTTAAACTTTTTTTCCCCATTTCTAAACCATTTTTGGCCATCTCTAACCCAAATTTGGCCACTTCTAACACATTTTATGCCATTTTTTGCCACTTCTAACCAATTTCTGACCATTTCTAACCCGTTTTGAGCCATTTTTTGTAATTTCTAACCCATTTTAAGACATTTTGGCTTTTTTTTTTAACACATTTTTCTCATTTCTAGCCTATTTTTATGTTGGTTTGGGGGGGGTGTTTGTATTTCTGAAGTGGTTTTGGCCATTTCCAACCCTTTTTTGCCAAATTCTGACCCATTTTAACGCTTTTATGCCCACTTCTAAGCCGTTTTGAGCTTTTATTTGCAATTTCTAAACTGTTTTCACCGTTTCTAACCCATTTTTGGCCACTTCTAACCTGTTTAATGCCATTTTTTTCAATTTCTGCCTCTTTTTGGCCCGTTTCTGACTCTGTTTAAACCACTTTTTTCTTTTCCTAACGCATTTTTGCCCATTTGTCACCAGTTTTAAGCCAGTTTTGACCATTTCTTACCCATTTTTTGCCACTTCTAACATCATTTATGCCATTTTTAGCCCTTTGTAACCCTTTTGTGTCCGATTCTATCCTCTTTTAAGCCATTTGGCCCTTTCTAAACCATTTTCTTCATTTCTAACCAATTTTTTGCCACTTCAAACACATTATTTCCCATTTCTTACCCATTTTAAGCCATTTTTTTTCTGTTTCTAACCCGCTTTCCCCCATTTCTAACCTGTTTTAAGCCATTTATGTCTATTTCTAAACTGGGCACGGGTCGCTGCTGCCATCCTGTGGCCAAAACGCGGTACTGCAGGTGTTGGAGATGGGGGGGCAGGTGAGTGGCTCAGTGCGGCGCTAGCTGCTGCCATCCTGTGGCCAAAACGCGGTACTGCAGGTGTCGGAGGCGGGGGGGGGAGGCCACCCCCAGGCTCCCATTGGCTGAGGCGCCTGTCAGTCACTCTCAGTCCCGCCCCGTTTCCGCTCTGCCCCCCCACGGCTCCCATTGGCTGAGGCGCCTATCAGTCACTCTCAGTCCCGCCCCGTTTCCGCTCCGCCCCCCCCCGGTACATTGGACCCCCCCGAATGGAATAAACCCCCATCACTGCAGCCGCCTGCTGGTGTTATTTGGGATGGAGGGACCCCAAACATTTGTGGGGGGGCTTTGGGGGTTCCCAAACGCTTGGGACCTGTTTTGGGGGGGGGGGGGGGGGGGGTCCAGAATTCGTCCCACTCCGGACCCGAACCCGCGTCTTAGCGGTTGCCGCGTGATTAGAGACGTGCTAAAGGGGGGTATATCCCATAATCCTCCTCACTAAAGGAGGGATATATCCCATGAGCCTTTGCGACAGGGGAGTATATCCCATAATCCTCCTCACTAAAGGAGGGATATATCCCATGAGCCTTTGCGACAGGGGAGTATATCCCATAATCCTCTGCGGTAAGCAGGACATATAGTCCTTTTACCGCAGAGGATCATGGGATATACACCTAGCGCGGAGGTTCATGGGATATATTCCCCTAGCGGAGAGGATTATGGGATCTATTCCCACTTTTAGCGCGGAGCAGTATGGGATTTATCCCCCTTCAGCGGGGAATAAAAACGGGAGTGTCGGGGGTGGGTGGTGTTGTTTGGGGTGCGGTGATTCGAGAGAGGAGCAGGTGAGTAGAGGATTGGGGGGGGAATCCTCTGAAGAAAGGGGGTAACAGCTGATTTGGGGCTGATTCCCCCACAAAGACCTTCCCATGAAGGGCTGTGCTTGCGGGGCCGGAGTCTGTCAGTCACTCTGCGTCCCGCCCCGTTTCCGCGCCGCCCCCCCACGGCTCCCATTGGCTGAGGCGCCTGTCAGTCACTCTCCGTCCCGCCCCGCTTCCGCGCCGCCCCTCCCACGGCTCCCATTGGCTGAGGCTCCTGTCAGTCACTCTCCGTCCCGCCCCGTTTCCGCGCCGCCCCCCCACGGCTCCCATTGGCTGAGGCTCCTGTCAGTCACTCTCCGTCCCGCCCCGTTTCCGCTCTGCCCCCTTACGGCTCCCATTGGCTAAGGCGCCTGTCAGTCACTCTCCGTCCCGCCCCGTTTCCACTCCGCCCCCCCACGGCTCCCATTGGCTGAATTGCCTGTCAGTCACTCTCAGTCCCGCCCCGTTTCCGCTCTGCCCCCCCCCCCTCACGGCTCCCATTGGCTGAGGTTCCTGTCAGTCACTCTCAGTCCCGCCCCGTTTCCGCTCTGCCCTCCCACGGCTCCCATTAGCTGCGGTGCCTGTCAGTCACTCAGGAAAGCTTCGGCTCCGCTCGGGTCCCTGCGCGAGGCCCCGCCCCCCGCGGGCGGCCGCTACCGCCATCGGCTGTTTTCGGAAAACTTCGGCTCCGCTCGGGTCCCTCCGCGAGGCCCCCCCCTCCACGGGCGACCGCTGCCGCCCTCGGCTCCCTTCGGAAAGCTTCGGCTCCGCTCGGGTCCCTGCGGGAGGCCCCGCTCCCTTCTGGAAAGCTTCGGCTCCGCTGGTGTCCGAGTGGCTCCGAGGTTGTCCCAGAGGAGCCGACACCTAACAGTGCCCGCTTGTCACCCTCCATTTCCTCCCATTACCCTCCATAACTGGGAACGGCTCGGCACGGCTCGGCACGGCACGGCTCGGCACGGCTCGGCTCGGCACGGCACGGCTCGGCACGGCTCGGCTCGGCACGGCTCGGCACGGCTCGGCACGGCACGGCACGGCACGGCTCGGCACGGCACGGCTCGGCACGGCACGGCTCGGCTCGGCACGGCTCGGCTCGGCACGGCTCGGCTCGGCTCCACCCTTGTCCTCTATTAACTCCCTATTACCTCCCCATTGCCTCCCCTTACCTCCCGCTCTCCCCTAAGGCCCCCCCCCCTTTGCCCTACATGGGATTCTGTGGGGGGATTTGAGGGTCTGGAGTCCCACTATGGGGATCTATGGGGGATTTGGGGGTCTGGAGACCCTACATGGGGTTCTGGGGGGGGGATTAGGGAGAATATGGGGTTCTGGAGTCCCTACATGGGGGTCTATATGGGGCTTTGGGCATCTGGAGTACAATTATGGGGATCTATGGGGGGATTTGGGAGTCTGGAGACCCTACATGGGGGTATATAGTGTGATGGAGATCCTTCATGGGGTTCCATGGGGGAATATGGGAGGATACGGGGGTCTGGAGTCACATTATGGGTGTCGATGGGGGGGATTTGGGGGTCTGGAGTCACTACATGGGGGTCTGAGGGGGGATTAGGGTGCATATGGCAGTCTGGAGTCACTACATGGGGTTCTGTGCTGGTTTGGAGACCCTTCATGGGAGTCTGTGGGGGGATATGGTGTGTCTATTGGGGGATTAAGGGGGACATGGGCGGCTGGAGTTCCTACATGGGTGCCTATTGTGGTCTGGGGACCCTTCATGGGGTTCTGTGGGGGAAGATGGGGGGAATTTGTGGTCCTGAAGTCTCGCCATGGGGTTCTGTGGGAGAATACGGGGGGATTTGGGCATCTGGAGTCCCTACATGGGGGTCTGAGGGGGGATTAGGGTGCATACGGCCGTCGGGAGTCACTACTTGGGGTTCTGTGGTGGTTTGGAGACCCTTTCTGGGGGTCTCTTGGGTGATTAAGGGGGACATGGGCGTCTGGAGTCCCTAGATGGGGGCCTATAGTGCTCTAGAGACCCTTCATGGAGTTCTGTGGGGGAATATGGGAGGATATGGGGGGATTTTGAGTCCCTACATGGAGGTCTATGGGGGAATATGAGGGGAATTTTAGGGTCTCGAGTCCTATTATGGAGGTCTATGGGGGACTATGGGAGTCTGGAGTGCCAACATGGCATTCATTGGGGGGATATGGGGGGAGACAGGGTGTCTATGGGGCGATATGGATGGCTGGACTCCGTAAATGGGATTCTATGAGGTCTATGGGGGGGATATGAGGTGTTTAGAGGGGGATATGGGGGGAGTTGAGGGTCTGGAGGCCCATAATGGGGTCTGTCGGCATCTATGGGGGGATTAGGGAGATACGGGGGTCGATGGTGGGTCGGAGAAAACTCCAGGAACAAACTCGCCAACAAAGGGTTCAAGGTTCAAGCAGGTATTCTTTATTGCGGCGCCGGCAGACACGGGGGACAGCTCCTCCGAACCTGTGTCTCCGAACTGCTAAACAAGCCGTCCTTCTGTAGTCACTGAGCATACATATTCATTACGGACAGACATGCATATTATAGAATCATACAATAGTTACGGTTGGATAGAACCTTCAGATCATCCGGGTCCAAACCCCTGCCGTGGGCAGGGACACCTCACACTAAACCATCCCACCCAAGGCCTCATCCAGCCTGGCCTTGAACACTGCCAGGGATGGAGCACTCACAGCCTCCCTGGGCAACCCATTCCAGTGCCTCAGCACCCTCACAGGAGAGAATTTCCTCCTTAGATCCAATCTAAACTTCCCCTGTTTCAGTTTGAACCCGTTACCCCTTGTCCTGTCAAGGGACAAGGGGGGGGGTCTATAGGGGTCTATGGGGGCCTGTGGGTGGTCTATAGTGGGTTTCTGGGGGTCTATTGGGGGTCTATGGGGCACCTGTTGGGGGTTTATGGGAGTCTGGGGGGGTCTATAGGGGTTTATGGGGGTCTATAGGGGTCTGTGGGGGGTCTGTAGTGGGTTTATGAGGGTCTATTGGCGGTCTATGGGGCACCTGTGGGGGTCTATGGGGGGTTTATGGGGGTCTGGGGGGGTCTATAGGGGGTTTATGGGGGTCTGGGGGGATCTTTAGGGATCTATGTGGGCCTGTGGAGGGTCTATAGTGGGTTTATGGGGGTCTGTTGGGGGTCTATGGGGCATCTGTTGGGGGTCTATAGGGGGTTTATGGGGGTCTGGGGGGGTCTATGGGGCTCTGGGGGGGGTCTATAGGGGATTTATGGGGGTCTGGGGGGGTCTATGGGGGTCTATAGGCTGTCTATGGGGGTCTATAGGCTATGGGGGTCTGGGGGGGTCTATAGTGGGTTTGTGGGGGTCTATTGTGGGTCTATGGGGCACCTGTTGGGGGTCTATAGGGGGTTTATGGGGGTCTGGGGGGTCTATAGGGGTTTATGGGGGTCTATAGGGGTCTGTGGGGGGTCTGTAGTGGGTTTATGAGGGTCTATTGGCGGTCTATGGGGCACCTGTGGGGGCCTATGGGGGGTTTATGGGGGTCTGGGGGGGTCTATAGGGGGTTTATGGGGGTCTGGGGGGATCTTTAGGGATCTATGTGGGCCTGTGGAGGGTCTATAGTGGGTTTATGGGGGTCTGTTGGGGGTCTATGGGGCATCTGTTGGGGGTCTATAGGGGGTTTATGGGGGTCTGGGGGGGTCTATGGGGGTCTATGGGGCTCTGGGGGGGGTCTATAGGGGATTTATGGGGGTCTGGGGGGGTCTATGGGGGTCTATAGGCTGTCTATGGGGGTCTATAGGCTATGGGGGTCTGGGGGGGGTCTATAGGGGGTTTATGGGGGTCTGGGGGGGTCTATGGGGCATCTATTGAGGGTCTATAGGGGTCTATGGGGGTCTATAGGGGGTTTATGGGGGCCTATGGGGCATCTATTTGGGGACTATGGGGGGTTTATGGGGGTCTATAGGGGGTTTATGGGGCCTATGGGGCATCTATTTGGGGTCTATGGGGGGTTTATGGGGGTCTGGGTGGGTCTATGGGCGTCTGGGGGGTTTCTATAGGAGTCTATGGGGCTCTATGGAGCTCTATGGAATGTATAGGGGTTTATATGGCTCTATGGAGTGTCTATAGGTGTTTATGCAGTGCCTATACGGATCTATGGGGTGTCTATAGGGGTCTGTGGGGCTCTATGTGGTGTCTATAAGGGCCTATAGGGGTGTCTATAGGGGGTCTAATGGGGTCTATGGTGCTCTATGGAGTGTATAGGAGTTTATATGGCTCTATGGAGTGCCTATAGGGGTCTATGCACTGCCTATACAGATTTATGGGGTGTCTATAGGTGTGTTTATAGGGGTCTATATGACTCTATGGAGTGTTTATGGGGTCTGTGGGGCTCTATGAGGTATCTATAGGGGTGTCTATATGGCTCTCGCGTGCATATAGGGGTCTATGGGGTGTCTATAGCCTATCTGTAGGTGTCTATAGGGGTCTATGGGGTGTCTATAGCCTGTTTATAGGTGTCTACAGGCTGTCTATAGGGGTCTATGGGGTGTCTATAGCCTGTCCATAGGTGTCTATAGGCTGCTTATAGGGGTCTATGGGGGTCTATAGGAGCCAATGGGGTTCTACCTCAACCACGCAGGGGGCGGGCCAACAGCCCCATTCTCGCCTCCCATTTGTCTCCGCCCACCGCGGGTGGCCGCTGCCGCCCTCGGCTCCCTTCGGAAAGCTTCGGCTCCGCTCGGGTCCCTGCGGAGGGGACTTTCCGAAAAGACATTTTGGCTTTTTTTTTTTTTTAACAGTTTTTTTCCCGTTTCTAGCCCATTTTAATGTTGGTTTTTTGGTTTTTTTATTTCTAAAGTGGTTTTGGCCATTTCCAACCCATTTTTGCCAAATTCTGACCCATTTTAACGCTTTTAACGCTTTTATACCCACTTCTAAACTGTTTTAAGCTTTTATTTGCAATTTCTAAACTGTTTTCGCCGTTTCTAACCCATTTTTGGCCACTTCTAACCTGTTTAATGCCATTTTTTTCAATTTCTGCCTCTTTTTGGCCCGTTTCTGAGTCCGTTTAAACCACTTTTTTCTTTTTCTAACGCATTTTTGCCCATTTGTCACCAGTTTTAAGCCGGTTTTGACCATTTCTAACCCATTTTTTGCCACTTCTAACATCATTTATGCCATTTTTAGCCCTTTGTAACCCTTTTGTGTCCGATTCTATCCTCTTTTAAGCCATTTGGCCCTTTCTAAACCATTTTTCTTCATTTCTAACCAATTTTTTGCCATTCCAAACACATTATTTCCCATTTCTTACCCATTTTAAGCCATTTTTTTTCTCTTTCTAACCCGTTTTCCCCCATTTCTAACCTATTTTAAGCGACTTTTGTCTATTTCTAAACTGGGCTGCGGGCGGAAAAGTGAGCGTGTGCTGCCACCAGGTGTCCAGACTTCGGTACTGCAGCCGGTGGGAGGGTTGGGGCATGGCGTGGGGCACGGGTCGCTGCTGCCCTCATGTGGCCAAAGCGCGGTACTGCAGGTGTTGGAGATGGGCGGGGGGGTGGCGGTGAGTGGCGCCGTTAACCATCGCCACCACCACGCTCCCATTGGCTGAGGCGCCTGTCAGTCACTCTCTGTCCCGTCCAGTTTCCGCTCTGCCCCCCCCCACGGCTCCCATTGGCTGAGGCGCCTGTCAGTCACTCTCAGTCCCGCCCTAGTTCCGCTCTGCCCCCCCCCCCCCCCCCCCCACGGCTCCCATTGGCTGAGGCGCCTGTCAGTCACTCTCCGTCCCGCCCTGTTTCCGCTATGCCCCCCCCACGGCTCCCATTGGCTGAGGCGCCTGTCAGTCACTCTCAGTCCCGCCCAGTTTCCGCTCTGCCACACCACGGCTCCCATTGGCTGAGGCGCCTGTCAGTCACTCTCCGTCCCGCCCCGTTTCCGCTAGGCCCCCCCCCCCTCCCCGGTACATTGGACCCCACCGAATGGAATAAACCCCCATCACTGCAGCCGCCTGCTGGTGTTATTTGGGATGGAGGGACCCCAAACATTTGGGGGGGGGCTTTGGGGGTTCCCAAATGCTTGGGACCTGTTTTGGGGGGGGGGGGGAGGTCCAGAATTCGTCCCACTCTGGACCCGAACCCGCGTATTAGCGGTTGCCACGTGCTTAGAGACGCGCTAAAGGGGGGTATATCCCATAATCCTCCTCACTAAAGGAGGGATATATCCCATGAGCCTTTGCGACAGGGAGTATATCCCATAATCCTCTGCGGTAAGCAGGACATATAGTCCCTTTACCCCAGAGGATCATGGGATATACCCCCTATCGCGGAGGTTCATGGGATATATTCCCCTGGCGGAGAGGATTATGGGATCTATTCCCACTTTTAGCGCGGAGCATTATGGGATTTATCCCCCTTCAGCAGGGAATAAAAACGGGAGTGTCGGGGGTGGGTGGTGTTGTTTGGGGTGCGGTGATTCGAGAGAGGAGCAGGTGAGTAGAGGATTGGGGGGGCAATCCTCTGAAGAAAGGGGGTAACAGCTGATTTGGGGCTGATTCCCCCACAAAGACCTTCCCATGAAGGGAAAGGGGGGGGAGGGGGGCGGGTTACCCGGAGGGCCCTTAATTCACGCCGTACCTTCATTGGTAGGGAAAGGGGGGAAGATGGAAATAGCCATTTAGAAAGTAGCCAAGGAATTCCCTGTTTATTTCCTCGGATCTAAGCTTGCAGTTAGTTTGGAAATGAGGCTGTTCACTGTAGCATTAAGATGCTGAAAGATCTGGAGACTGAAATTCTCTCTCCATGAAATGAGTGAGGTCTGCAGCAGCAGCAGCAGGGGCAGGGCTCATTGTGCTCCTTTTGTTCTACAAATAGACTGTGTTGTGCCCTGGGGGACCCCAGCCAGCTCATCACAGCCTTTCTGTTGACTTCAGTTGCTGCTGCTGCTCTTCTGGTTTCCCCCGCTTTGGACACCAGGCTTGCTGCAGTAAAGTCATCAGGTTTCTTCATAAATGCTTAGTATTCCAGATGCAGAGACAGCGTTGTGAGGGAGCCGATCCAGATCTCAGTCTGTGTTGCAGGGTGCTTGTAGCAGGAGACGCATCGAGCTAGCAGACTGGGCGGCTTTAGGGCTTCTCTGTTTATGCTGAATGATTTAAAGTCTCAACCTGTTGAGAACAGGCAGAATCTTTATGTGCTCTGCTGTTGATTTGCCCTGGCCGTCGAGCTGAAGGCCTTAGATGTGGGAGCAGTTGGTCTAAGGGCTGCTCATGGAATTTTCTTCCATCTAAAAATTATGCCGTCTGAAGATGAAACGGAGTTTGTCTCGTTAAAGCTTTACAAACGCCCTTTGAATCCTAGTGCTTTTAATGTATGAGACAGCTGTGGATGGCCCAGTGCGCAGCCTGTGCATCCAGCACCCTACAGGACAGAGTATGTCTGACCTGGCTGGTCTCTGCGTGCGGCTGAAAATGAGCGTAGTGTCACAGGAGGTTACTTGAGGATGAATTGAAAATGTTCCAGGACTTGTTTCTGGGAAAGTCTCTTGTTTCTAGACTGTCCTGGTGCTCTGTGGACAGGCTTCTGGCCATGCGTTGCCTGTGCAGGTGTCCAGCAGGCCCCTTTCTTTACTTATGTCCTTTTAGGTTTCGATTTCAGAACTCTCTGGCAGACATTTGGTACCCCAGCTTACTGTTTAACTACAACAGCAGTTTGCAGTGGCTTAATTTCATAGGTTGTATAAAGATAGCATTCTTTTTAACTGCAGAGCGTGTCTGTCTGTCCTGGGTTCAGCAGTAGCAGTCATTTTTTGCTGCTTCTTAGTAGCTGGTGCAGCGCTGTGTTTTTGACTTTTGGCCTGGGCACAGCACTGATAACACCGATGTCTTTAGTTACTGCTCAGATGTTTAGTCTGCAAGGACTTTCTGAGCCTCATGCTTTGCCAGGGAGGAGGGGAAGCCAGGAGGAAGCAGAGACAGGACACCTGACCCAAACCAACCAAAGAAGTATTCCATACCACAGCAAGTCATGCCCAGGATGTACCTGAGAGTTACCCAGAAGGGCTAGTTCACTGCGTGGTTGGACAAGGTATCGGTAGGTGTTTGGTCAGGCTGGATGAGGTGAGTTTTCGATTGGCGAGTGGTGAGGTGTTGTATGCTCTTCCCTTGTTATTTCCTTTATCATTATTGGTGGTGGTAGCAGTAGTGATCTGTGTTATACCTTAGTTACTAAACTGTTCTTATCTCAACCCGTGAGAGTTATATTCTTTCGATTCTCCTTCCCGTCCCTCTGGGAGCAGGGGGAAGAAAAGGGAGGAAGTGAGAGAGAGACTGCATGGCTGATTTATGGCTGACTGGGTTTAAACCACGACACTGTCGCCCAAAGATGGCATTGTCTTTAAGCACAGAGTGTGCATGTTGAAGTTATGGTATTTCAAACCCTTCTTTTCCTGCAGCTTTGTGTCTCAGAGAGCCCAGGCAGGTTTGTGACCTACGCTGACGTTCAGGCTTCCTACAGATACAAACCCAATCAGTGGAGTCACTTCAAGCAGTTCTGCAAGCCTTACGTTAACAGTCCTCACAAGGTCCGTACGTATCAGGAGGTGATGGAGTACTTCCGTGTGGTTGTGGTACTGTGGCAAGTATCCTTTAGTACTTAAGTTCTCCACAGTGGTAGAGCAGAGCGTGTCAAACCGGTTCTTAAGGCTCCTGAGTTATGTGCTTAATGAGTTATGTGCTGAGTTACGTATTGCTTAATTTTGGGCACGGAAAGTAAGTGATTACATCAATTAGATGCTGTAGCTGGGAGAGCTAGTGCCTAGGTTTAAACATGGCTAAGCGAGAAGGGCTTAAATGGCAGCGAAATTTAGTAAGAATCCATCTGTGCTGGTACTTGGCACCAGATGTAGCAACCTGAACTATCTAATCACGGTGTGCTTAGTCTGCATTCACTTGCACTGATCTTGCTTTTCTATAGGTGTGATGTCATAGCTGACTAGTCTTGCAGTAATGCGTGTTTGGGTTTCGCTTACTTGACGTGCTGAGGGCAAAACACTTCACTTGTCAAGGTTTAAAACAACCCCAGCCTTGTCTTTGCACTCTTCAGAAACACTCACTTGATCTTGATTGTTTTTTAACAGGCATGTGGCATTGTTACAACCATATTAAAGGAATACCCGGGTCTGACCTCACTGTTTCTCGTACTGGGTTCCAGAGAGACTTCAGGGTGTACCTGCAGCTCAGGCAAACATGGTTAGCGTTTAGTGAGTGCCCTTTAAACTTGGTATCTGTTAATAGATATTCAGGAGATTCAGTCACGATCTTGTTACAGTTTCTGCCTTGGTAAATCTTCTCTGCATATGGCGCTCATAGAAGTAAGCAAAATTCTCCTTATACTTTTTCTGCAAGGCTACTAGTGTGTGTGTAAGGGGACATAATGCAGTCGCAGTAGTGATGAGAGTGAAAAACGCTTGTGTTCCTCGAAATCTACTTGCTCTGTGTTCAGCCTTCACAATGGGGAAGCGGAAGGCGATAACTAAGTCCTGATGAAGATAAGGAGAGGCATTTTTCTCTCTGTCTGTGTATGCCCCCTCCGTGAGGGCCCCAGAACTGAGATGAAAAACTCTGTGCATCTTTTGTAGACCTGTTTACATTCAGGTCACTGAATTTTCTTGAATGCTGACCTGAGGCTGTGGAATGAACCACGACAAATGTCATCACTTGTGGTTTTCACAAGAGCTTCACTGCTTTCTCTTAAAAGGGCAGCATATTTAAAACAATCCCACTGGCACAAGACAGCCTGCAGCGTGTCATCTCTGACTATCTGGGTCTGGATTCTGAGACTGTGTCAGATCTGTGGTACCTGAAGCTAATTCCCCTGTCCCTGTGCAAGCCTCCAGACACCCCACAGCCGAGGGAAACTGTCCCTTTGTCTTCCACCGCCTCCCCAGAACTTCTTGGTTTCAGCTGGAGGAGCTGGAGGGCCTGCTGTCTCTAACCGTCCACCACTGCCGGGCTGGTTTAAATGTTGTCTAACCTCTGAGGCACGTAGAATTAATGAGTATGTCTCAGGGTCAGAGGAGGTGTGCTTCAGGCGTTTAAGGCTCTGCCTTCTGGAGGTGGAGTCCAGAGAATTCTTTTACTTCCTATTGCAGCGGTAGGATTTGAACTGACACCAATAGAAATCAGACAGAAGCTGACTGTTTAAACAAGATCTGGGTTATGAATCAAACACTGTGCACAACTAAGAGAAGAAATGTTCTGGGACACTGTGCTCTCAGCTCTTTAACCTTAGAGCAAGTTTGTGTGATTCTAGCAGCACAAGTGGAAGGTGAAAATAGATGGAGAAACTTCAGTCAGCTTCAGTGTAATCATCAAGTCATTTCTGTACTGTTTTACTTAATAAATATAGCACATACACTTACTAGACTAGGATTTGTTGGTGGAAAAGTGCTCATTTTTTGCCTTTGAACACTTAGTTTGTTCATTTTTTGTAGTTTCCCCTCATATCCTTCTGCTGATGGTGTTGTTTATTTATACATGAAAAATACTCTCAAATATACTGTGTTCATTTAAGGGGGGGGGGGGGGGCGGGGGGCGGGATTGAAAGCAGATTACTCCCTGCCTAACTGAGGTCAGGTTTGTTCCCTGATCTCAGCAGTGGCTACAGCTGGTTGAAAGTCAGGAGTTCTCCCATAAATCATTGCTCTCTATAAAGGGAAACCCGGCAACAGAAAGTAGCAAGAAAATGTGTTTGGGGAGCAAAAAAGGGGTTTGAAAAATAATGTTATTTTCTTCAGATGCTTTTTTTGCTGTTATCTGTAGGCAAGAGTAAGCTTCCCTGAAGCAGTCCTTTCTGGGTTATTGTCTGGAAGTCGAGGTAGGGGAGGTTGTATCTTATTTCATGTTAAATATTTCAGGGCCTGGCTAAAGAGCGTTCTGAATTCCACTGCTAATTCTGATACTACGAAATATCCATTACCCTGGAGCTTTGCCTAGCGAAAGGAGGTAGGTCATTGTACCTAACATTGTATCGTAGAATCATAGAGAAGCATTTGGCTAACCAGTGTCTCAATGTATTTTAAAACATTATTCTGCCAAAATCAGAAGTGCTGTATAAAGTAAAGGGTAGAGATATTATCCAGCTGCAGTTGACGCAGGTGACAGACCTGGAGGTTACTGCTCATTGTTGACTGTTCTAGTTGGTTATTTTATCTATCATGGAAAATAATCTAGTAAACCTATACAAGCAGGATACCTGCTTAACAGTAAAAGTAATGATGTATTTTTACTATTAAAAGAAAATCACTTAAGACAAACACTGTGAGATTCTGCTCTGTCACACTGAAATTTAATGAGGAGAGCTTGCCCCGGTGTGCTCATTTGTGCATTGCAAGAAAATTAACAGTGGTCAGAGCACTAGTTTTTTAAGTATTACTTAAAGAGCCTCCCTTGCAAGTGTTGTCCCTTCATCTGGTGTTTCCAGCATTTGAGCAGCACCTTCAATGCAGCCTCAGGCCTAGACAACATGAGGGAGTGTTGAGAGGCACAAGAGCCCCTAGGCAAATGTGGGTGGGAGCCAGGTTTAGAGCTGGGGTGACTGTGCAGAGAAAGGTGCAGCAGCAGAGGCTGCATTGGTGCTGGCAGCATGTGAATCCACGCATTAACCCAGCTTGCTGCAGTGGTTTTGGCTGAGGAATGCAGCCAGGGTAAAATGCTACCTTCACAGTCTTTATCTGCAGTAACTCCAATGTTCTGGTATCTCAGCCTGTATAGCCCAAATGATTGACAGTAACAGGAAAGTGCAGTTTCTGTGAAGCTCTTCTCGAGGTCCAGCAGTTTGCCAGGCCTTCCCAAAACTACTTGATTTTTTTTTTTTTTTCTGTGTGCAGGATGTTTCTCATCGCACCCCAGAGCTTTTCCAGGAGTCAAACACATCAGTTTCCCTCTCTTCCCCCAACAAAGGGGAAGTTTGCGGCCGGTTGTGACGATAGCACATGGAGAGGTGTTTCCCTGAAACAGGATGAAATGGCTGCATCCTTCCAGGAGGCTGTCTCCAAAAGGAGAATTGCCCTGTGTGCTGGAGAGCTGCCCCTACAGTGAGTGCTGATCCCCAGAGAGGGATGGGGAGCGGGGGACTTGACACCTTCCTGCCTATCACCAGGGATGGAAAAATGTCGTGGTATGGTTTGGGTTGGAAGGGACCTTAAAGCTCATCCAGTTCCAACCCCCTGCCTTGGGCAGGGACCCCTTCCACTAGAGCAGGTTGCTCCAAGCCCCTCTGTCCAACCTGGCCTCGAACACTGCCAGGGATGGGGCAGCCACAGCTTCTCTGGGCACCCCGTGCCAGCGCCTCAGCACCCTCACAGGGAAGAACTTCTGCCTGAGAGCCCGTCTCAGTCTCCCCTCTGGCAGGTTCAAGCCATTCCCCCTTGGCCTGTCCCTACACGCCCTTGTCCAAAGCCCCTCTCCAGGTTTCTTGTGGCCCCTGTAGGCACTGGAGCTGCTCTAAGGTTTCCCCCCCTTAAGGAACCTTTTATTCTCCAGGCCGAACAAGCCCATCTCTCTCAGCCTGGCTGCGGAGCAGAGGTGCTCCAGCCCTCTCAGCATCTCCATGGTTTCCTCTGGCTCACTTGCGCGGCTCCACGTCCCTCTGGAGTTGGGGCCCAAGATCTGGATGCAGGACTTTGTTTCCTCTTACATTGGCATAAATGCAGAGTGTCCCTTCAACAGCTGGACAGATCTAGATCCTCCTATAGGAAGACCTGGGGCCGGTAAATCGGAGCAAAACCACGTCCTCTGCTTGAACAAGGACGGAATTATTTTGTTCAACTTGCTTGCCTGCTTAATTCAAGAAGTTTTTTTCCCTTCCAGTCAAGTACATTCATGTAATTGAAAGCATTGTCACAGGAAATCTCAGCTTGATTTGCTTTCCTGATTTGAGACCATTGCATTGCTTTTTGCCTAAGCAGCAATCGGTTTGCTTGCAGGCTGTTTTGCAGCAGCTCTGCGGGGAATTACCACTATTTTTCTCATCATCCTGTTGGATGTTGTAACAATGCAGCTCCCCAGTTTCCTCTTGACGTTTGGGTACTGCCAGCAGAGTTTGCAGCTCTTGGTATTGTCTTTGTTGAATTAGTACCCATGCAGTCTTTCCAACCCGATGGGAGTCCACCAGAGTACTCCCAGTGTGTTGTCCTTGTTTACGATGTCTTCCGTCTAGGTGATGTGTGCGACAACTTGACAAAGCGTTGCTATCCTGACCCGCTTGTGTGGGCGGAGACTCGTGGGGCAGTTTCAGGGCTCAGAGTTGATTTTCCTGAGGTGGATCCCAGCTCTGCAGCAGAGGAGCTGCACTGCTGAGGAGAAGGCAAGGGCCGGAGGGAGGGAGAGCCGGGCACTGCAGGTCAGTCCCATTATTTTTCTGTAATGAGGGTGGTAAAGCACCGGCACAGGTTGCCCGGAGAAGTGATGGATGCATCGTCCCTGGAGACATCCGAGGCCAGGCTGGATGTGGTTCTGAGCCCCCCGATGTAGTTGGAGATGTCCCTGCTCGTTGCAGGGGAGGGGTTGGACTAGGTGACCTTTAAAGGTTCCTTCCAGCCAAAACCGTTCTGTGATCCTATGGTTAGAACCCCAGGGCATGCAGGTGTTTCCCTGCAGCTGCTGAGGGTCTCTTTAAAACCCCAAAGCCACAGCTACCCTTCTTTCTTACGGAAGGGCTTCTCCTCCACACGCTCTTTGGTGTGTCTGGTGCGATTGTGCCCTTGCTGAAGCTCCTCTTTGGTACCTTGAGCTAAAGTGCTTTGCTGACATGAGGTTCGGTTCATCTGGAGGAACATAGTGTAATGCAGCCAGGGAGGGGAAACTGGCTTGTTTGAAATACTGAGGTCTGCTCAGCATGTGGTTCTCATTAAATGTTTGCTACCACACGTACCGGTGCCAGTGGGAGTAACACCCAGCTCTGGGCAAATTCGCTTGCATTTCAGCCTATTTGAACTGGTCACTTACCAGCATAGCAAGTGTCATGTCCTGAAAGCAAGGCTCCTCTGGTGCAGCTGATGGACCCCTGAGACCAGCAGGAGGCCTGAGGCTGCTTTGCCATCTGCCTATAAGAACAATGGCACTTGAACCGCAGTAGGGTGTAGAGCTTTCATGTGCGTAACCCCAAATGTATCTACCTTTCCTAGCCTGCCAGGCACGCAGCATCAGTGCGGGTTTCTAGTTCCCTAAAGGGTATTATCTGCCAAACATTTTACAGTGACAGGACTTCCGCTGTACCACAGCTGACGGGGGGCTCACAAACCAGAACACACGCAGCCTAGTCCACAGATTCGCTTTCCCGGCAGCCCCGGGCACCACTCGCAGGGACAGAGATGTGTATTTAGCCCCCGATTTCAAGGAGGTGCCGTAACAGCGCGGTGCCTGCAGGCAGACAGCACATTTCCAAGGGGCCCCTCTCTACTGCTGCCTTTGCTGCAGCCTGGTGATCACAGAGCCCCGCAGGTGATGCGGTCTGCCCGGCGCGCAGTGTGCTCACGAACCCAGCCGTATAGGGACAAGGTCCTCGGATGCCGCAGTGAAGCACGGCAAAGTGGCACGGGAGGAAGAGGTAAGGGCACTGGGGATGTGAATGGAAAACTCTTGTTATTGCTACTCAGTGCACACGCAGCAAGCGCTCTGCCTCTGCGTTCCGTGCACGCAGCAGCGTCCCCTCCTGTTCGGGGGCTGGTGCCAGAGCTTATCTGCTCCGTTGGTGGCATTCGTGTCGCCGCGCAGCTAGACATTGATGGGTGGCTGTAACAGGCCGCTGCTCAGCTGCTCGCCTTAGAGAAAGGATTCCCTTTGTGCAGCTGCCTCTCACAGCTGGATGACTGCTGCAAAGGTTTGGAGCTCCACGACAGACAAGACTATTTATATTTAAAGATTCCTGCTTTTAATGAAGTCAGATAGTTGTCCTGAAAAAATAAAGACCTTACCAAGCCAGGAGCACATTGCTTTTGTCTTCTCTAATACTCTCTTACAGTCTCTTCCCTTCCCGTCTGTCTTCCCTTCCCTTCCCGTCTCTTGTACTCTTTTCTCTCCTGTTCTCCTCTATTCTCTTAGTCTCTTCCATTTTCTTATAGTCTCTTCCCTTCCCTTCTGGTTCTGTTTTCTCAGATTCTTTTATATTCTCTTTCCATCTATTCTCCTAGTCTTTTCTAATCTCTATTCTCTTCTCCTCCCTTCTCTTGTATCCTTTCGCATTTTCTTCTATTCCCTTCTCTTTACTCTCTTCTCTTGTCCTGTATTCTCTTAGTCTCTTCCTCTCCCTTATCTTCTCTTTTATTCCCTTCTCTTTTCTTTTAAATTCTCTCCTCTTAAGTTCTCTTCCCTTATCTTAGATTCTCTTATAGTCTCTTCTCAGATATTCCTTTCTCTTCTATTCCCTTCTCTTTTGCTCTCTTAAGAGTCTCTTCCCTCTTTTATATTCTCTTCCCTTTTTTTGTAGTCCTACGTTTTCTTATTTTCTCCTCTATTGTCTTACAGTGTATAGTGTTTTCACTTATTCCTGTCTCTCTTCTATATTTGCTTACATATTGTTCTCTTAGATTCCCTTCTGTTTTATTTGCTGGTATACTCTTACAGTCTCTTCAATTCCTTTTCTTAGCTTCTCTAAATTTCTCTTCCCTTTTCCTGTATGCTCTTCAATTTTTCTCTCTTGGCTTCTCTTAGATTCTCTTCTCTACTCTTCTAATCTTAGATTCTCTTCAATGATACTCTCTCCCCCTATATTCTCTTCTGAGATGCTCTTCAGCTCTCTAATCTTAGATTCTGTTAGATCTCTTACGTTCCCTGGTATTCTTTTCCCCTGGATGCTCTTCTCTAGTAATCTCTTAGGTCCTCTTCCCTTCTATTCTCTTCCCCGTATTCAACTGTGTTCTTACCTTCTCTTCCATTAGATTGTCTCAGAACCTCTGCTGTTGTATTCACTCTCATTCTGACGGAAGGAGGGAGGGAGGGAGGGAAGTTAAAAAGGAAGGAGGGAAGCAAGGATAGAGGGAAGGAGGGAGAGGAAAGAAGGAGGGAGGGAAAGAAGGAGCCATTTACGGCCATTTCTATCCCATTTTTGCCCTGTTCTCACCAGTTTAAGCCATTTTTTGGCTATTTGTCACCCATCTTAAACCTTTTTTTCCCATTTCTAAACCATTTTTGGCCATCCCTAACCTAAATTTGGCCACTTCTAACCCATTTTATGCCAGTTTTTTGCCACTTCTAACCGATTTCTGACCATTTCTAACCCGTTTTGAGCCATTTTTTGTAATTTCTAACCCATTTTAAGACATTTTGGCTTTTTTTCTAACACATTTTTCCCATTTCTAGCCCATTTTAATGTTGGTTTGGGGGGGGTGTTTGTATTTCTGAAGTGGTTTTGGCCATTTCCAACCCATTTTTGCCAAATTCTGACCCATTTTAACGCTTTTATGCCCACTTCTAAACCGTTTTGAGCTTTTATTTGCAATTTCTAAACTGTTTTCACCGTTTCTAACCCATTTTTGGCCACTTCTAACCTGTTTAATGCCATTTTTTTCAATTTCTGCCTCTTTTTGGCCCGTTTCTGACTCTGTTTAAACCACTTTTTTCTTTTCCTAACGCATTTTTGCCCATTTGTCACCAGTTTTAAGCCAGTTTTGACCATTTCTTACCCATTTTTTGCCACTTCTAACATCATTTATGCCATTTTTAGCCCTTTGTAACCCTTTTGTGTCCGCTTCTATCCTCTTTTAAGCCATTTGGCCCTTTCTAAACCATTTTTCTTCATTTCTAACCATTTTTTTGCCACTTCAAACACATTATTTCCCATTTCTTACCCATTTTAAGCCATTTTTTTTCTGTTTCTAACCCGTTTCCCCCCATTTCTAGCCTGTTTTAAGCCATTTATTTCTAAACTGGGCACGGGTCGCTGCTGCCATCCTGTGGCCAAAATGCGGTACTGCAGGTGTTGGAGATGGGGGGGGCAAGTGAGTGGCTCAGTGCGGGGCTAGCTGCTGCCATCCTGTGGCCAAAATGCGGTACTGCAGGTGTTGGAGACGGGGGGGCAGGTGAGTGGCTCAGTGCAGCGCTAGCTGCTGCCATCCTGTGGCCAAACGTGGGTACTGCAGGTGGTGGGGATGGGGCGGGGGGAAATGAGTGTCCCCGTTAAGCATCGCCCCCTCAAAGGCTCCCATTCGCTGAGGCTCCCGTCAGGCAGTCTCAGACCCGTGAGAGTCTAAAATGGGGCGGAAACGGGGCTGGTCCTAGGGTGACTGACAGACGCCTGAGGCAATGGGAGCCGTGGGGGGGCGGAGCGGAAACGGGGCGGGTCCTAGAATGACTGACAGGCGCCTCAGCCAATGGCAGCCTGGGGGTGTCGATGCTTAACGGGGTTACTCACCGCTCCCCCGTCTCCAACACCTGCAGTACCGCGTTTTGGCCACAGGATGGCAGCAGCTAGCGCCGCACTGAGCCACTCACCTGCCCCCCCCATCTCCAACACCTGCAGTACCGCGCTTTCGCCACAGGAGGGCAGCAGCGACCCGTGCCCCACGCCATGCCCCACCCCTCCCACCGGCTGCAGTACCGAAGTCTGGACACCTGGTGGCAGCACACGCTCACTTTTCCCCCCGCAGCCCAGTTTAGAAATAGACAAAAATGGCTTAAAATAGGTTAGAAATGGGGGAAAGCGGGTTAGAAAGAGAAAAAAAAATGGCTTAAAATGGGTAAGAAATGGGAAATAATGTGTTTGAAGTGGCAAAAAGTTGGTTAGAAATGAAGAAAAATGGTTTAGAAAGGGACAAATGGCTTAAAAGAGGATAGAAGCGGACACAAAAGGGTTACAAAGGGCTAAAAATGGCATCAATGATGTTAGAAGTGGCAAAAAATGGGTAAGAAATGGTGAAAACTGGCTTAAAACTGGTGACAAATGGGCAAAAATGCATTAGAAAAAGAAAAAAGTGGTTTAAACGCAGTCAGAAACGGGCCAAAAAGAGGCAGAAATTGAAAAAAATGGCATTAAACAGGTTAGAAGTGGCCAAAAATGGGTTAGAAATGGCAAAAACAGTTTAGAAATTGCAAATAAAAGCTTAAAACGGTTTAGAAGTGGGCATAAAAGCGTTAAAATGGGTCAGAATTTGGCAAAAATGGGTTGGAAATGGCCAAAACCACTTTAGAAATACAAAAAAAAAAAAAAAAAAACAACATTAAAATGGGCTAGAAATGGGAAAAATGTGTTAAAAGAAATCCAAAATGTCTTAAAATGGGTTAGAAATTTCAAAAAATGGCTTAAAACGGGTTAGAAATGGTCAGAAATTGGTTAGAAGTGGCAAAAAACTGGCATAAAATGGGTTAGAAGTGGCCAAATTTGGGTTAGAGATGGACAAAAATGGTTTAGAAATGGGAAAAAAAGGTTTGAGATGGGTGAGAAATAGCCAAAAAATGGCTTAAACTGGTGAGAACAGGGCAAAAATGGGATAGAAATGGCCGTAAATGGCTCCTTCTTTCCCTCCCTCCTTCTTTCCTCTCCCTCCTTCCCTCTCTCCTTGCTTCCCTCCTTCCTTTTTTCCTTCCTTCCCTCCATCCCTCCTTCCTTCCTTCGGAATGAGAGTGAATACAAGAGCAGAGGTTCTGAGACAATCTAATGGAAGAGAAGGTAAGAACACAGTTGAATATGGGGAAGAGAACCTAAGAGATTACTAGAGAAGAGCATCCAGGGGAAAAGAATACCAGGGAACGTAAGAGATCTAACAGAATCTAAGATTAGAGAGCTGAAGAGCATCTAAGAAGAGAATACAGGGGGAGAGAGTATCATTGAAGAGAAGAGAATCTAAGATTAGAAGAGAAGAGAATCTAAGAGAAGCCAAGAGAGAAAAATTGAAGAGCATACAGGAAAAGGGAAGAGAAACTTAGAGAATCTAAGAAAAGGAAATGAAGGGACTATAAGAGTATACCAGCAAATAAAACAGAAGGGAATCTAAGAGAACAATATGTAAGCAAATATAGAAGAGAGACAGGAATAAGTGAAAACACTATACACTGTAAGACAATAGAGGAGAAAATAAGAAAACGTAGGACTACAAAAAAAGGGAAGAGAATATAAAAGAGGGAAGAGACTCTTAAGAGAGCAAAAGAGAAGGGAATAGAAGAGAAAGGAATATCTGAGAAGAGACTATAAGAGAATCTAAGATAAGGGAAGAGAACGTAAGAGGAGAGAATTTAAAAGAAAAGAGAAGGGAATAAAAGAGAAGATAAGGGAGAGGAAGAGACTAAGAGGATACAGGACAAGAGAAGAGAGTAAAGAGAAGGGAATAGAAGAAAATGCAAAAGGACATAAGGGAGGAGAAGAGAATAGAGATTAGAAAAAGTCGACTAGGAGAATATATGGAAAGAGAATATAAAAGAATCTGAGAAAACAGAACCAGAAGGGAAGGGAAGAGACTATAAGAAAATGGAAGAGACTAAGAGAATAGAGGAGAACAGGAGAGAAAAGAGTACAAGAGACGGGAAGGGAAGGGAAGACAGACGGGAAGGGAAGAGACTGTAAGAGAGTATTAGAGAAGACAAAAGCAATGTGCTCCTGGCTTGGTAAGGTCTTTATTTTTTCAGGACAACTATCTGACTTCATTAAAAGCAGGAATCTTTAAATATAAATAGTCTTGTCTGTCGTGGAGCTCCAAACCTTTGCAGCAGTCATCCAGCTGTGAGAGGCAGCTGCACAAAGGGAATCCTTTCTCTAAGGCGAGCAGCTGAGCAGCGGCCTGTTACAGCCACCCATCAATGTCTAGCTGCGCGGCGACACGAATGCCACCAACGGAGCAGATAAGCTCTGGCACCAGCCCCCGAACATTAGGGGATGCTGCTGCGTGCACGGAACGCAGAGGCAGAGCGCTTGCTGCGTGTGCACAGAGTAGCAATAACAAGAGTTTTCCATTCACATCCCCAGTGCCCTTACCTCTTCCTCCCGTGCCACTTTGCCGTGCTTCACTGCGGCACCCGAGGACCTTGTCCCTATACGGCTGGGTTCGTGAGCACACTGCGCGCCGGGCAGCCCCATCACCTGTGGGGCTCTGTGATCACCAGGCTGCGGCAAAGGCAGCAGTAGAGAGGGGTCCCCTGGAAATGTGCTGTCTGCCTGCAGGCACCGCGCTGTTACGGCACCTCCTTGAAATCGGGGGCTAAATACACATCTCTGTCCCTGCGAGTGGTGCCCAGGGCTGCCGGGAAAGCGAATCTGTGGACTAGGCTGCGTGTGCTCTGGTCTGTGAGCCCCCCGTCAGCTGTGGTACAGCGGAAGTCCTGTCACTGTAAAATGTTTGGCAGATAATACCCTTTAGGGAACTAGAAACCCGCACTGATGCTGCGTGCCTGGCAGGCTAGGAAAGGTAGATACATTTGGGGTTACGCACACGAAAGCTCTACACCCTGCTGCGGTTCAAGTGCCATTGTTCTTATGGGCAGATGGCAAAGCAGCCTCAGGCCTCCTGCTGGGCTCAGGGGTCCATCAGCTGCACCGGAGGAGCCTTGCTTTCAGGACGTGACACTCGCTATGCTGGTAAGTGACCAGTTCAAACAGGCTGAAATGCAAGCGAATTTGCCCAGAGCTGGGTGTTACTCCCGCTGGTACCGGTACCTGTGGTAGCAAACATTTAATGAGAACCACACACTGAGCAGACCTCAGTATTTCAAACAAGCCAGTTTCCCCTCCCTGGCTGCATTACACTATGTTCCTCCAGATGAACTGAACCTCATGTCAGCAAAGCACTTTAGCTCAAGGTACCAAAGACGAGCTTCAGCAAGGGCACAATCGCACCAGACACACCAAAGAGCGTGAGGAGGACAAGCCCTTCCGTAAGAAAGAAGGGCAGCTGTGGCTTTGGGGTTTTAAAGAGACCCTCAGCAGCTGCAGGGAAACACCTGCATTCCCTGGGGTTCTAATCATAGGATCACAGAACGGTTTTGGTTGGAAGGAACTTTTAAAGGTCACCTAGTCCAACCCCTCCCCTGCAACGAGCAGGGACATCTCCAACTACATCGGGGGGCTCAGAACCACATCCAGCCTGGCCTCGGATGTCTCCAGGGGCGGTGCATCCACCACCTCTCCGGGCAACCTGTGCCAGTGCTTTACCACCCTCATTACAGAAAAATAATGGGACTGACCTGCAGTGCCCGGCTCTCCCTCCCTCCGGCCCTTGCCTTCTCCTCAGCAGTGCAGCTCCTCTGCTGCAGAGCTGGGATCCACCTCAGGAAAATCAACTCTGAGCCCTGAAACTGTCCCACGAGTCTCCGCCCACACAAGCAGGTCAGGATAGCAACACTTTGTCAAGTTGTCGCGCACATCACCTAGACGGAAGACATCGTAAACAAGGACAGCACACTGGGAGTACTCTGGTGGACTCCCATCGGGTTGGAAAGACTGCATGGGTACTAATTCAACAAAGACAATACCAAGAGCTGCAAACTCTGCTGGCAGTACCCAAACGTCAAGAGGAAACTGGGGAGCTGCATTGTTACAACATCCAACAGGATGATGAGAAAAATAGTGGTAATTCCCCACAGAGCTGCTGCAAAACAGCCTGCAAGCAAACCGATTGCTGCTTAGGCAAAAAGCAATGCAATGGTCTCAAACCAGGAAAGCAAATCAAGCTGAGATTTCCTGTGACAATGCTTTCAATTACATGAATGTACTTGACTGGAAGGGAAAAAACCTTCTTGAATTAAGCACGCAAGCAAGTTGAACAAAATAATTCCCTCCTTGTTCAAGCAGAGGACGTGGTTTTGCTCCGATTTACCGGCCCCAGGTGTTTCTATAGGAGGATCTAGATCTGTCCAGCTGTTGAAGGGACACTCTGCATTTATGCCAATGTAAGAGGAAACAAAGTCCTGCATCCAGTTCTTGGGCCCCAACTCCAGAGGGACGTGGAGCCGCGCAAGTGAGCCAGAGGAAACCATGGAGATGCTGAGAGGGCTGGAGCACCTCTGCTCCGCAGCCAGGCTGAGAGAGATGGGCTTGTTCGGCCTGGAGAATAAAAGGTTCCTTAAGGGGGGGAAACCTTAGAGCAGCTCCAGTGCCTACAGGGGCCACAAGAAACCTGGAGAGGGGCTTTGGACAAGGGCGTGCAGGGACAGGCCAAGGGGGAATGGCTTGAACCTGCCAGAGGGGAGACTGAGACGGGCTCTCAGGCAGAAGCTCTTCCCTGCGAGGGTGCTGAGGCGCTGGCACAGGGTGCCCAGAGAAGCTGTGGCTGCCCCATCCCTGGCAGTGCTCAAGGCCAGGTTGGACACAGGGGCTTGGAGCAAGCTGCTCTCGTGTGAGGTGTCCCTGCCCGCCCCTGGGCGGGGGTTGGAACTGGATGAGCTTTAAGGTCCCTTCCAACATGAACTATTCCAGGATTCTATAAAATGCAGAAGCAGGGAGGATAACTACAGGCAAAGTACAGACCAGTTGGCGAAAGCAGAGGGTAAATGGATTTCCTCTCTTGGCAACGTCCGAGGAGCATCTGCTACAATTACCAGACATACCTCCGCTCTCCTCTGTTGCTTCCCATTAGCAGAAACTTCTCTTTTCTTTTTGGTCTTGCAGCTGAAAGAAAGAGGTTAAAAACTCTTCTGGAACTCCCGAAAGGGTCTGTTCCGGCACGCACAGTGTCCACGCGAGAGCACGCTGCTCTGAAACAGAAGGGTTCTTTTATTTACCGAACAACAAGAACCGGGTTTTTCTTCAGCTCAAGAAACGGCTGACGTGAGTCCACCACAGCATCAACACTGACGAGGCTGACAGGCTGGTGTGCAGCCTAAAAAGCACACATGATCAGTGTGCAGGTCATGCGTAAAACTCATTCAAAACAGATGCACTCATATATAGCATCGTACAAGCAGGGTATTGCTGCAGCTGTCCCTTTAACACATGGCTTGTTTTACAAACCTATCTATCCTTACATCATCTTTATGTTGCTCCTCCTTGTACATATGAAAATAAACTGTTAACAAGTTAAGCTTTGATTTTGGAATTTTAATAAAGGTGGGGACACCCAAAGGATCGCACAGCAAAGTGACATTTCAAACGGATAGTGCAGGAAAGAGACGTTCATGGTTGAGGGGTGGGAAGGCAAAAACCAAAACTAGGTTTAAGAGTGTTTTTTATCTCGCTGCCAATGGAAAAGGTGGTACCTTCAAAGATCACCCAGGGTGTCTCAAGAAATTTTGTAGCATCCCATGTAGCTGTTCCCTGTTTCACACCACAACCAAAACTGCAGAGGCAATGGGCACAAAATGAAACACAGGACAGGAAAGTCCATTTAAACATTAAGAGAAAAGGTTTACTCTCCAGGTGATCACCGGAACGGGTTGCCCGAAGAACTTGTAGAGATCGCCTTGGAGATGTTCAAAACCAGAGTGGACAAGGCACCAGAGTCTGAGCAAGAGGTTGGAGTAAACATCAAGAAGTCCCTTCCAATCTCACCCACTCTGCGAGCAAGGCAGGATGACAGCCTTGGGCTGCCAATCAGAAGTAACTCACAGCATCAGCCTCTGTTCTAGAAACACAGTCGCATCTACCACAGGCAAACAGCTCCCACAGCTTTTCTTTGGGGCTCTCCTCACGCATCTCTTCTGGCCTTAAACACCAACAGTGACCCTCCCATCCCTCTTCCGTGCTGCGACCCAAACAGCTACTGCAGTGTTTCACATAAACACGCTTCCCTGCCCTCCTCCACCACAGCACCTCACAACTGCAGATGGTATCTGAGGGGCTTATCAGCGTGTGGTGCAGACATTTGATGTAGCTCCCACCTTACTCACTGATTACACTGATAACAATGGCTAGAGCATGTGTCGTGGTTTAAACAAATTCAGCCATAAACCCAACAGCCCGTCCACTTACTCCCCCGCCTCTTGCCCTCCCCCTGCTCCTGGAGGGATGGAGGAGAATCGAAAGGAATGCAACTCCCACGGGTTGAGATAAGAACAGTTTAGTAACTAAGGTATAACACAAATCACTACTGCTACCACCAATAACAATAATGATAAAAGAAATAACAAGAGGAAAGAATACAGCACCTCAACACCAGCCAACCAATAACTCGCCCCACTCCCCCCAGCCAAGCACCGACCTATACCTCGACCAGCCCTGCAGTCCCCCAGCCCTTCTGGGTAACTCCCAGTTACATCCCGGGCATGACGTGCTGTGGTATGGAATACCCCTTTGGTCGATTTGGGTCAGGTGTCCTGTCTCTGCTTCCTCCCAGCTTCCCCTCCTCCCTGGCAGAGCATGAGGCTCAGAAAGTCCTTGGCCAGACCAAGCGTTTGAGCAGTAACTGAAAACATCGGCGTTATCAGCACTGTTCCCAGGCCAAAAGATCAAAACACAGCACTGCACTGGCTACTGAGAAGGAGAAAAATGACTGCTGCTGCTGAACCCAGGACAGCATGGCTGGGTAAGGAAAGGGCAACTGGTGTCACCCACCCGCACTGTCCCACACGACGGCTAGACTGGAGAGGCATGGGTCTGACAGACGGACCACTCGCTGGATAAGGAATGGGCTGGTTGGTCGCACTCGGGTCCTCTCCTTCGCAGTCTTCCTGCAGCACTTCCTCCGCCTGACGCCACTGGGTGCCCCCTGAGACAGGGACACTGCGGGCCTGCCTGCATCCTGCACCTCTTCCTGCCCCGCCCCTCTTCCGCCCCTTTTCGGCACCGCCCCCCCGCCATCCCCATTGGCTGAGCCGCCTGACAGTCATTCGCAGCCCTGCCCCTCTTCCTCCCAGTTTCGGCACCGCCCCCCTTCGCTCCCATTGGCTGAGGAGCCTGCCAGTCAGTCGCAGATCCGCCCCTCTTCCGCCCCGTTTCGGCGCCGCTCGGGTGGGGCGCGGCCACGCGCTTTCCTGTTTCGGACGCAGAGGTTGTTTACCGGCGGCAGCAGCGCAGCTTGCAGCGCTGCCCCCGCTCCTCGCGGCATCGTGACGGGGGTGCTGGCGGTCATCCCCCCCCGCAGCTGCGCCACGTTCGGGGGCCGGAACTGCCCCGTCCGCGATGCCTCGCCCCGGAAGTCCCCGCGCTGCCGCTCGCCCGCGCCCCCCGCGTCCCAGGGGTGTCACCAGGAGGTGATCCGGACTGACCGGAACGGACCCGGACTGACCAGAACGGGCCTTGAACGGACACGGACTGACCGGAACGGACCCGAATGGACCCGGACTGACCAGAACGGGCCTTGGACGGACACGGACTGACCGGAACGGACCCGAATGGAGCTGGACTGACCAGAACGAGCCTTGAACGGATCCGAACGGACCCGGACGGACTCGGACTGGCCTGAACGGACCCAGACGGACCCGGACTGACCAGAACGGACCTGAACGGACCCGAATGGACCCGGACTGACCGGAACGGACCGGGACTGACCGGAAGGGATCTGAACGGACCCGGACTGACCGGAACGGACCTGGACTGACCAGAATCGGCCAGGACTGACCCTAATGGACCCAAACTGATCCAAATGGATCCGAATGGATCCAAACCTGACCTGGACTAGCCCGAACGGACCCGAATGGACCCAAATGGGCCCGGACTGACCCAAAGTGCTCTGAATGGACCTGAACTGATCCGGAGTGACCCGAAGTGACCCAAAATAGACCCCAAAATGATCTGAAGTGCCCCAAGGTGCCCCAAGTCACCCAAAAGGACCCGCAGTGACCCCAAATGGACACCCCCTCCGAAAACGAACCAAAGTGACCCTAAACTGATAAAAAGTAACCCCAAAGTGACCCAAACTGCCCCAGAACCACTCAAAATGGCCCAAAGTAACCCCAAAGTGACCTAAAGTAACCCCAAAGAGGCCCTGAAAAAGAGCTCACTTGACATAAAGTAACCCCGGCCTGACCTGGAGTAACCCCGGGTTGCTCAAAATCAGGCAAAATGACCCCAAGTAACCCCAAGGACCTGAAGTAACCCCAATGTGACCTCTAAGTGATCCCAATGACCAATAGCAAACCTGAAATGACCTGAAGTAACCCCAATTGCCCCTCCCCCCCCAGTGCCATTGCCAGTGGTGGACGTGGTGTGGGTCAGGGCCTCCCCCACCGGGATGACGCTGTCATGGCCGACACCACCTTCACCACCCGGGGTGGAAGGCATGTCCTGGACTAAGAGGTCAAATACTATGAGAAGGTGAGTGGGGGCAAAGGAGGAGATGGAGGTAATGGGGGCAATGGGGCAATGGGAGTGATGGGGGTGATGCGAGCAATGGGGGCACTGGGGGCATTGGGGGCAATGGGAGCAATGGGGGTAATGGGGTTGATTGGGGCGATGTGGGCAATGGGGGCACTGGGGGCAATGGGGCTGTGGGAGCAATGGGGTCACTGGGGGCAATGGAGCAATGGGGTGATGGTGGTGCTGGGGGCAATGGGATAATGGGGGCACTGGAGGCAATGGGGGTAATGGGGGCATTGGAGGCAATCGGGCAATGGGTGTAAGGGGGGCAATGGGGGTAAAGGGGTCACTTGGGGCACTGGGGTCAGGGCAATGGGGTTAATGGGGGCACTGGGGGCATTGGAGGCAATGGGGGTATTGGGAGCATTGGGAGAGATGTGGATAATGGGCATGATGGGGGTGATGTGGGTAATGGGCACAATGGGGGCACTGGGGGCAATGGGAATAATGGGGGCACCAGGGGCATTAAAAGCAATGGGGGCACTGGGGGCAATGGGGTCATCGAGTGCAATGGGGGCAATGGGAGCAATGGGGGCACTGGGGTCAATGTGATTCAATGGAGCCTTGCATTTTCTGATGGTGGGGGGGGTGGGGTGAGGGCCCCCCCATGTTCCTGAAGGTGCCGTTGGCAAGGGTGGAGCTGCGCCACGGGGGGCTCTATGGGGTGCGAGTCTGAGCCCGCTCCGAGGCCAGGTACGGGCACTTTGGGCCCAAGATGGCTGTGAGCACCCAGGGCACTGGTGAGGACACCCCCCCCCCCTCCCCGGGACCCCCCCATTGACACCTCCTTGTAACCCCCTGGGAAACCCCTGAGAACCCCCCCAAATACCCTCCCATTGACACCTCCTTGTAACCCCCTGGGACACCTCTGGGCACCCAGGGCCCCCCATGAGCCCTTTGGGACCCCCCAGCACCCACTGGGACCCCATAACCCCCCTGGGACACCCATAAACACCATAGGCCCCCCCGAGTCTCCTGCACCCTCTTTGGGCCCCTGTGGGACCCCCATAACCCCCCCAGTGCCCCCATAACCACCTCTGGGAGCCCCCCATCACACCCCCGGGACTCCCCCCCCAATACCCACTGGGACCCTCATAATCCCCATTGAATCCCCCCCAATACCCCCAATGGGCTGGTTGCTGGAACACAGCACAACAGCTGTCGCACCGGATTGCCTGCTTTATTGTCCAGTAATTTTTAGAAGCACAATTTGAGTAATTCTCAGAAGCTCATACATCCAGAGTGTGTGAGGCATTTCATGTACAGCAGCAAACTATCAACTCTCAGAGGCATTTCACTGTGAGATTGTTTTCCTTTCCTGGTGAAATCACATCCAGTACAGTATGTAAGGGGGTGAAGACTATTTAACAAGCCTCACATCATCATCCAGAAAATGGATGTTTATTATTGTCTTTAATTTAATTATGCAAATTCCAAGCAATTACTGCAGAACAGTAACATACCCCTTGGAGCCTGTTGAATTTTATGATGGACTGAGTCCAATTTTCTGATGAACTGAGTCCAGTTTGCCCTCTTCATGTAGACCAGACAGTGCCCCTCATATCGTACCACCTCCTCTCCTCTTTCCTCAGGTTTCTCAGAGCAGACACCAGTCCTTTGACTTCAGCATATGCTAGCCAGGAAAAATGGGGAGAGAGCGCAGAATATGGGTCTGGACCTATACACAGCCTTCCTGGGGAACTGTCCTGGTTTCAGATGGGATAGAGTTCATTTCCTTCCTAGTAGCTGGTGCAGCGCTGTGTTTGGGCTTTAGTCTGAGAAAAAGCTGGTAACGCGCCGATGTTTGGTTGTTGCTCAGTAGCACTTGCCCTGATCAAGAACTTTTCAGGCTCATGCTCTGCAGTGAGGAAGGGCACAAGAAGCCAGAGAGAGCTGGACAGGACACTGGACCTTAACTAGCCAAAAGGGTATTCTGAGCCCATTGCTTATCACAGTAAATTATTTTTTGGAAACTAGGTCAGATTAAGGCCCTGTCTGCCCAGTATGGTGCTTCTGGCAGTAGTCAGGAGGAGATGCTGACAGCAGGAATGTAAGGATTGAGCA
Organism: Lathamus discolor; assembly: GCF_037157495.1. Classification (NCBI taxonomy): domain Eukaryota; kingdom Metazoa; phylum Chordata; class Aves; order Psittaciformes; family Psittacidae; genus Lathamus; species Lathamus discolor. The sequence goes on along the minus strand of NC_088884.1, from coordinate 165,999,237 downwards.
TGTACAGGTGATAATCCCTCCGAAGCATCCCCAGGTTAGGAACTTTTTCTAGGGCAAAAGTTTCATCTGTATCTTTCAGTTTAACAGCCACAGATGGAGTTTCATTTTGTGAAGTAATTCCAAAGCCATTTGGAACTCATTCATGGTTTTGGCCTCCACACCATCATCTGCTACCATCATCTGCCTATGAACTCTTAATTATGCCCTTTATGAGAAAATGCTTTTTTCCCCTTTGTTTTACATTTCTGCCGGATCATTTTTTATTCAGTGTTTCCTACCTCTTTTGTTAAGAGAAATAGAATCACTGAATAGAATCATAGAATAGTTAGGGTTGGAAAGGACCTTAAGATCATCTTGTTGGAACAGAGCAGAATTTTGTATGATAAAACAATTGTATAAAATAGTAGAAATAATTATGCTTGAGAAATTTATAAATCAATAGTGAGGTTTTGTATATTAGAAAATGTTGTAACTTTGTAGTTTTGTATCACAGCTGTTCTGTAACCAGTGTTGCAATGGTAGTCTTAGTAAAAACCTAACATAACCATATATGGTGAAAGGTGTATGGGTGGATTTAGAAAAGTATGTACTGGAGACTATACCCAAGTAGAACCTGTGCATAAGATAGCCAAAAGAGCATGCCAGAAGCAGTCAAAGGAAGATAAGAAAATGCTAGGGTCCACAGAAGGATCGGAATATACTCAAGTAAGGGAAAGGTGAAGAGGACATCCTGAGGAAGACTTCTTACTTCATCTGAGGAAGACTCTTACTTCATCGGAACGACCACCAGGCGACCACCAGAGGGGGCTGTGCAAGCGCAGAAGAGGCTGATGTAATAGACTGATGTGGCAATCCTTAATGCATATGTATTAGTTAAATGTTGTAACCCATGTTGAATATGTATTAATTGTGAAACTTTTAGGATATAAATTGCAGACGCGATGTGACGAGGTTGGAACCAGATTTGGGCGAGTGCCCCTGGTTTCCCAGTGCTGCAATAAAGCACCTCATATAACCATTCCGGTGGTTATGTGTTTGTTCCTATGCTAACATTTTGGCGACCCAGATGGGACCTCGCGGGCATTGCTGAGGCGGATCGCGTCTCGATCCCGCTCCAGCCAGCACCGAGAGATTCTCGGGGGGCCATCGACCACGACCGACCTCTGCTGCTCACGACGGACCTCTGACATGGTAAGAAAGGTGCTTTTATTTAAGTTATGGTACCAATTTCCAGTAAATGTATGGTGTATTGACCTTTGGTAAGGTCTCGTAAAAGCCTGCCTGTTACACGCGGCGAAAAACTGCATTTGGCTGGGCTAGTAGTAAAGCCTGCCTGTTAGACGCGGTGAAAGCTGCACTTGGTTGGGGGTAGAGAGCTCTCGGGGTAAAAGCCTAGGCGCTGTCCGTTAGATACTAGCGAAAGCTCTGCAGGTTCGGCAAATGTGGTTTTGGTATTGGTATTTGTGCTGCGGGATCAGCATCTGTCTGTATAAATTTTATAATATAGTGGTGTGTGTGTGTTGTGAGAGAAACTTGGTTTAGAGATTGCTTTGTGATTACAAAATGCTGCCAATTCCTGAGTCATCTCCGTTAGGTTGTATTTTAAGCCATTGGAAGAAGGGTGGATTTGGGCAGAGTATGAGGAAAACCAAACTAATTGATTATTGCAATGTATGGTGGACACAATATGAATTAGAGGATCAGGAAAAATGGCCTGAGAATGGAACTTTACAGTATAATACAATCTTGCAGTTGATGTTGTATTGTAAAAGAGAAGAAAAATGGGATGAAGTACCATATGTGAATCTTTACTTTAAGAAACAATGATAAGTGGCAGAAATCTTGCGGAATAATGGTTGTTAAGGCAAGCAATGCTGAAGAATGCAAGGGGTGTGTTGGAGAAAAGGAATGTGTGAAATGCCTTGCCTTAGGGAATAGTCGGTGACATCAAAAGGAGGAGGAAGATCTTGGCTTGTTAGTAGCTCCGCTAGTGACAGATGAGGAAAGGGGGGAGCAGGAGGAAAGCGATAGTGATCTTGAGAGTGAGGAAGAGTGTGAAAATAGGGGAGGTCGAGAAATAAATTCCCCTGTCACCCCAGTCTCACACAGAACTCGCCGGAGGGGAGGGCGAGAAGGAAAAGCACAGCCTCAAACAGCTAGTGCGGTGCTTGCTCCTTTAAGGCAGGGAGTCAGAGTTGAAGGACCAGTGTACGTTAAAATACCTTTCTCTCCCGGGGATTTGGTTATATGGAAACAATCGGCAGGAACATATAGAGAAAATCCTGATAAAGTAGCTCGAGTAATGAAGATGATTATGAAAACTCAAACCCCGGACTGGGATGATATACAAGTGCTTTTAGATACCCTTATGGATTCAACAGAAAAGGAAATGGTGGTGCAACGTGCTTGGGAGAGGGTCCGGGAAGATATAAAACAGGGATTAGTTACGGGAAATATAGATCAAAACTTCCCGATGGAAGACCTGATGTGGAATTATAACACACAAAAAGGAATGAGAAATTTACAGAGATACCAAGACTGGGTAGTTTTTGGAGTACAACATGCTATGCCCAAAACAATAAATTGGTCAAAATTGTTTAATGTTAGACAAGAAAAGGCAGAATCACCATCTGCCTTTTAGAAAGACTTAAAGAGACAGCAAAGAAATATATGGACTTAGATGTGGAAATGGAACAGGCTAAAGCACAATTAGCCTTGATTTTCCTGGGGCAGTCTCAAGATGATATCAGGAAGAAACTGCAAAAACTAGAAGGGGCAGATCTGCGAAACCTGGATAGGCTGTTAGAGGTGGCTTGGAAGGTGTATAATAATCGGGAAAAAGAGAGCTCCCGGAGACAACAACAAAATTTACTGGCAGTAATACAGGGAAGAGAACCAGGATTCTCTAACCCTAGGGGAAGAGGACAAGGAAATATGCGAGGATGGGGATGAGGCAGAGGATTCTATAATCCAAAAAAGGGAATGAGCACAGAAAGAATAGGATATAACCAATTTGCACTTTGCAAGCAGGAAGAACATTGGAAAAATGAATGTCCATCCGGGGGGGGCAGTTCATGTCAACAAGCAATCCTTTTGCAGGATCCGACATGGCTAAAACAATGGTGTTGGGGGAATTTGTCAATCAGAGCTGACTAAGCCAAGTAGAAAATAAGAAACCCCTTGTAAAAATCCAGCTAGGAGAGGAAGAAGTAAAATTTTTAATAGATACAGGGGCCGCTTATTCAGTTTTAAACAATTTGCACGGAAAAATAGGAAAGAAAACTACGACAATTGTGGGGGCCACAGGGAAAGAAGAAGTACAACCATTCTTGCAACCCCTAGATTTACGATTTTGAGGAAAAGAATTGACGCATGAATTTTTATATGTGCCTGAATATCCCATTCCTCTATTGGGACGGGACTTACTGAGTAAATTGGATGCTACAATTGTTTTTGAAAATGGCGAATTGATAATGCAAATCCCTGAATCCAAAACAGGACAGATTTTAGTCCTTAAAGACAAACCTATCCACAAATTCCAAAAGAAGTGGAACAGGCCGTAATACCAACAGTTTGGGAAACAGAAATCCCGGGAAAATCAAAGGCAGCTCAGCCGATAATAGTCGAGTTAAAAGACGGGGCTAAACCAGTAAGGGTTAAACAATATCCATTGAAGCTAGAAGCAAGATATGGGATGATAAAAACAATTGAGAAATTTTTAAAATACAAGATTTTAGAAGAATGTGAATCAGAATATAACACGCCAATCTAACCAATAAAGAAACCAAACGGCGAGTATAGATTAATACAGGACTTGAGGGCAATAAATGAAATAACAAAATACATCCATCCGGTGGTAGCAAACCCTTATACATTGCTAACATCTGTGAAGGAAAAGTATAAATGGTTTACAGTGATTGATTTAAAGGATGCCTTCTTCTGCATTCCCCTTGACAAAAGTAGCAAGAAACTGTTTGCATTTGAATGGAAAAATCCACAAAATGGACAGAAAACACAATTGGCATGGACCAGACTTCCACAAGGATTCAAAAACAGTCCGACCCTATTTGGAAACCAACTGGCCAAAGGATTGGAAGCATGGACCACACAAGGAAAAATACAGGTACCGAGATCACAATACCTTTTGCTACAATATGTAGATGACATTTTTATTGCAACAGAACAAAGATCTCTGTGCATAAAGGTGACAATTGAAATTCTGAATCAACTAGGCTTAAAGGGTTATAAAGTCTCAAAAGAAAAGGCACAAATTGCATGCATGACTGTGTTGTATCTGGGATGTGAAATTTCACAAGGACAGCGAAGGCTGGGAATAAATCGCATAGAGGCAATCTGTGCTATCCCAGAACCACGGAACTTGCATGAACTGAGAATATTTTGGGGCACGACAGGGTGGTGCAGACTGTGGATAATGGACTATGGACTAATTGCCAAACCCCTGTATGAGGCCCAAAAATCACATGCCTTTGTCTGGGACAAACAACAGAGAGAAGCTTTTCAGAAATTAAAAGAAGCACTGACGAAATCACCGGCATTGGGGCTCCCAGATTTGACAAAAGATTTCCAATTATTTATCCACGAGAGACAGAGATTGGCATTGGGGGTATTAACTCAGAAACCTGGGAGCTGGAAAAGACCAGTGGGATATTTCTCAAAACAACCGGATCCGGTGAGTGCAGGATGGCCCTCATGCTTGAGGGCAGTAGCAGCAACTATTATTTTGATCCAAGAAGCTAGGAAACTAACTTTGGGAAAACACATTGATGTATTTGTGCCACATATGGTAACCACTGTTCTGGAACAAAAAGGGGGGCATTGGTTGTCCTCTAGCCCGATGATGAAATATCAGGCAATCCTAATGGAACAGGATGATAAAAGCTTGATAACTACTAATCTGTTAAACCCAGCAGCTTTTCTAGGAACAGACTTAGAAGAAGGAACTCTTGAACATGACTGCATAGATGTCATCGAACATACATATGCAACCAGAGCGGACTTGAAGGATGCACCTCTGGAACAACCAGACTGGGAACTCTTTACAGATGGAAGCAGTTTTGTGGAAAACGGGACACAATACACAGGATATGCTGTGACAACGCAGCAAAAGATAATCGAAGCCAAAGCACTACCTCCTGGAACATCAGCCCAACGGGCAGAATTGATAGCTCTTACAAGAGCATTGGAACTGAGCAACAACAAAAAGGTAAATATATGGACAGACTCAAAATATGCATTTGGTGTGGTACACATTCATGGAGCATTATGGAAAGAACGGGGACTTTTATCTTCACAAGGGACTAACATAAAATATCAGAAGGAAATTTTAGAATAATTGCTGTGCAAAAACCTAAACAAGTAGCCATCATGCATTGCAAGGCACATCAAGGAGGAACTTCAAAGATACCTGAAGGAAATACATTAGCAGATCGGACGGCTCGCCAAGTAGCCCGGAAGACATGGAACATGATGGCTTTGATACCTCTGAAGGTAAGCCCACTCCACACCTATCTTCCACAAAGCCCAAACTATTCAACAGAAGATGAGAAATTAGCAGGACTCTTAAAAGCCCAAAAGAACTCTGAAGGGTGGTATGTAACAACAACAGGACAAGTAATAGTGCCACCAGCAATAATGCGAAAAATTCTACAAACTGAACATCAGAAATGTCATTGGGGTGCAGAGGCATTGGTAACTTATTTAAAATGAGGAATAATTTCCACACAGATGTTAACTATGGCAAAATCAGTGGGATCAAAACGTGAAATTTTTTTGAAAAACAATCCGGTAGTAAAGAGGCAAGTTGAGATGGGAAGAATTAGGATAGGAATGGAACCAGGAGATTATTGGCAGGTTGATTTTGCAGAACTACCAACAGTACAAGGGTACAAATATCTGTTAGTAGGGGTTGACACTTTTTCCGGATGGCTGGAGGCCTTTCCCTGTCACACCAATCAGGCAAAAGAAGTGGTGAAATGGTTGCTTAGAGAAATCATCCCACGATTTGGAGTCCCTTTAGGGATATCATCAGATAGGGGTCCACATTTTATTGCAACCGCAGTACAAGAAGTTAGTAAACTATTAGGAATATCATGGAACTTACACACTCCTTGGAGGCCCCAATCTAGCGGACAGGTAGAAAAGATGAACCAAACAATAAAGAGACAAATCAGTAAAATATGTCAGGAGGCCAAAATAAAATGGCCACAAGCATTGCCTATAGCTCTGCTACGAATTAGAATAAAACCCAGAAGCAAAATGTCAGTAAGCCCCTATGAGATCCTCTATGGAAAACCATACGAGGCACCGGAACCCAACCCTAATAGCCATATTAAAGGGAATCAGGATGTTTATAATTATGTGCTGTCTCTCAGTAGAACCTTAACTCGACTGCGGAGCACTCAGTGGTGTGGAATAGGCCACTATCTCTGGAAAATCCAGCACATGACATGCAACCAGGAGACCAAGTATACGTCCAGAACTGGAACGAAGAACCATGAAAAGAGTGGTGGGATGGACCGTATCAAGTACTGTTAACTACATTCACAGCAGTAAAGGTAGAAGGAATAGATTCTTGGATACATTATACACGAGTAAAGAAGGTTCCAAAAGTTTGGGAAACACAGGTACTAGGCCCTACGAAACTAAAACTGAAATGTAAATAAGATGTCTGGGTTCTATGACAAAACTTTGATTGTCATTTGGTCATTAACACAGCTGACAACTGTTCCTATCCTGGCAATTCCTCAGAAAGATGTTTTGACACAACTTAAAACAAGATGCCATTCTGACTTGCAAGTTCACAGAAACCATTCCGATAGGAACACCACCAACAAGTGTAGTTTGGAAAAAGATAAATGGTCCTATAAGACTGGATCTGCAATTGGCCACAGCGAAATTGAAGTTACGAGAAAAAGGGCTAAAAGATCAGTAAATTCAACACAGATAATCCAATCATATCGTCGAAATCCTGAGGAAAATTTAATGATAGGTCTGATTGAGGATTTCGCAAAAATGAAAACCACGAGCAAAATAACAGCATGTTTACCAATACCCAAAGCGGCAGGAGAACCAATTGAATGGGGAATAATAACTTTTCCACTTCCAGAAACCAATAAAACAGTGGCCTGTCAGGAAAAAGAAACAATAAAGAATATGACAGCTACAGAACATCAAAAGGAAGGAGTTCTAGGTACCTCTATAACAGAATCATGGTGCAAAGAGAAATTAAACTCCCAATTCACTACCTATGAAGGAATTGGAAAATGCATTTATGATAAAGAAATTAAAATAATTCAACAAATAAGAGAAAAGACGTGGAAGTGCCAAGAGAAAAATAACTCAAAAGAAACTTGGGATACAATTTGGTCGGTAGGTATTTTGCAAAAATTTCAATACGGAGGGGAAACACCTTGATGTTTCAGATGGACTGGAAAACAAAGCATAACAGAGGACATGAACTTATTAGCAGTAAATAGAGTCAGTTGAAACAAGACTGAGAGTGTCCCCTGTTGGAATTGTACTAAGGTTCTGGATTGTGACACCGACCCTGAAACAATTACGATGCCCCCTGTTAGAATTGCCTTGATGGCTGGATGTGCATGTCGAGGACTGAAAGTTGGAAGAGAAATAATACAGGCCCCTATTAAAACCCCATATCTAGTAAACTGTAGGTATTTGACAGTACACAGTATGGGACATTTAGTATGGGCAGCCAGCGATGGAACCTGGACTACTCACCTAACAATGGAAGGTCCAGTTAAAGAAATCACTTCAGGGTTACCCACACTCTGTCCAATATGGAAAAAGTCACCATTAAGAGGCAAATTGGAAACCTTGCAAATTCGAACAAAAAGAAGTGTAGACGATGAGGATACTTGGCAGGAACCTCCACAGGTACCAAAGTAGGATGGGCCCTAGAATCCCTATTCGCCCAGGTAGCAACCTACCGAAATAGAGAAATTATTTATGACCTGATTGGTCAAACAGAAAGATTGGCCAGAATAACAAAAAAGGGATTCAGAGATCTAAATTTGCAATTGCAAGCAACAACCAAAATGACCTTGCAGAACAGAATGGCATTGGACATGTTATTGATCAAAGAACATGGTGTCTGTAAATATTTAAAGGATAGAATAGACCATTGTTGTATTCACATTCCTAATGTAACTGCAGACAGAGAATACAATATTTCTCAGTTGACCAAAGTTGAACAGAAAGCAGAAAAGGAAAAAGAATATATTGAACAAAATTGGATCGAGGCGCTTTTTGATGATTTGGGCCCTCACCTCACGGAATGGGTTCGTTCCCTTGTGCAGACTATAATCACAGTACTGATTGTGTTTCTGATGATCTATCTAATGTATCTTTGCATCCGAAAGGAAATAGCCCAAAACAGTGCATGGACTCATCGAATTATAGGAGCAGTGACCAGAGACCACCCAAAATATCTGACACCTCCTCCTACTTATCAGGAAACAGCTACCTAAGAGAATGAAAATACTTACTTAAGTAAGTGAAGTATTTTCAAAGGGGGGAAATGTTGGAAAAGAGCAGAATTTTGTATGATAAAACAATTGTATAAAATAGTAGAAATTATTATGTTTGAGAAATTTATAAATTAATAGTGAGGTTTTGTATATTAGAAAATGCTGTAACTTTGTAGTTTTGTATCACGACTGTTCTGTAACCAGTGTTGCAATGGTAGTCTTAGTAAAAACCTAACATAACCATATATGGTGAAAGGTGTATGGGTGGATTTAGAAAAGTATGTACTGGAGGCTATACCCAAGTAGAACCTGCGCATAAGATAGCCAGAAGAGCATGCCAGAAGCAGTCCAAGGAAGATAAGAAAATGCTAGGGTCCACACAAGGATTGGAATATACTCAAGGGAAAGGTGAAGAGGACATCCTGAGGAAGACTTCTTACTTCATCTGAGGAAGACTCTTACTTCATCGGAACGACCACCAGGCGACCACCAGAGGGGGCTGTGCAAGCGCAAAAGAGGCTGATGTCGTAATAGACTGATGTGGCAATCCTTAATACATATGTATTAGTTAAATGTTGTAACCCATGTTGAATATGTATTAATTGTGAAACTTTTAGGATATAAATTGCGGACGCGATGTGACGAGGTTGGAACCAGATTTGGGTGCATACCCCTGGTTTCCCAGCGCTGCAATAAAGCACCTCATATAACCATTCCGGTGGTTATGTGTTTGTTCCTACCCTAACAATCTAGTTCCAACCCCCCCTGCCATGGGCAGGGATACCTCACACTAAACCATCCCACACAAGGCTTTGTCCAACCTGGCCTTGAACACTGCCAGGGATGGAGCATTTACAACCTCCCTGGGCAATGCATTCCAGTGCCGCACCACCCTCACAGTAAAGAATTTCTTCCTCATATCCAATCTAAACTTCCCCTGTTTCAGTTTGAACCCATTACCCCTTGTCCTGTCACTACAGTCCCTGACAAAGAGTCTCTCCCCAGCATCCCTATAGGCCCCCTTCAGGTACTGGAAGGCTGCTGTGAGGTCTCCACGCAGCTTCTCTTCTCCAGGCTGAGCAGCCCCAACTTTCTCAGCCTGTCTTCATACAGGAGGTGCTCCAGTCCCCTGATCATCCTCGTGGCTTCCTCTGGACTTGTGATTAAGCATTTCTGTTTGCTTTCTTAACACCACTCCCAACCTTAAATGTCTTTGTTGTGTATCCCCATTTCCTTCCAAAAAACCATGGCATCAGAATCTATTTTATCTCTCCTTACTCAGAAACTCTGACACGTATTTCATAACTGACTTTCCAATTGTACTGTAACCCATTCACAAGGGTAGGACCAGAAGGACCTGAATTCTCTAACAGTGGTTCACTGTGGACTCAAACAACGCAAAATGTTGATTGCTTTTATACTCCCAGGTTTCTGTAGTCTCTTAGGGATTTGTTCTGTGCTTAAACAGTGTTCAGTGACATTAACCCCTGCTAGATGACTGTATAATATATATATATAATCATATAAACACTATTACTGCAACTACTGAAGGTTCAGATACTCCAGCCACGCTTTCCTTAAGGAAATATTCTCAAAGTTAAATACTTTTCAAGCTTCAGCTTCCAGTCTGGAATTGGATTTGCTCTTCTTTAGTCTGACAGATTAAAGAATCGTCTGCACTAGAATGTGGAGACATTGCACTTCTGTACTTATGACCTGAAATCTCCCTAACTACGAAAGAGGACAGCGACACCTCTCTTAAAAACCGTGTCCCTCTAAGATGTTCTGTAATTTTCACATCGATCCAAATTCTCGTTTCCCACAAGCTGGCTGCAACCCGCCTATTTGTCAAATAAGACCTAGACATTTCTATTCCAGCCAGTCTGTATTTATTATTGTTTACTGCTGTGGTTATTGTCCTGTTTGTAATCTTCATCCACAATGACTACAAACGCCTGACTGTGCTCAAATGAGTGATAAAGACATGGGAGGTAACAGACTGTTGTGCTGATGAGGTATCTGAAGGTAACAGAAATTCAATGCCTATTTATCTGATTTTAGTTTATAGTTAACTCTGTTTTTAACTGCCATGTTTAATTTATATACTAGTAGACAATGTTCTGACGCATTATATACTAATACAGGCATGATTTTAGCCCGAGATCTCCAGCATGTATTCTTAGACTAAAACCCCTCTGGAAAGCGCAGGTTCTCCGTTAAACACCATTACCCGGGAGGCGGGAGGGCACAGCCACCGCGGCCCCTCCGGCCGCTTCAGCCTCGCGCTCGCCGGCTGGCTCCCTGCGCGTGCGCACATGCGCGTACACCTGCCTGCACGTGCCAGCGCCCCCCTGTGGCGTGCCCACGCCCCCCCCACGCGCGCCTGTGCAGGGAGGCGGGGTCTGGCCCAGCGCCGCTGCCCGGGCCGGTGCCGTGCCCGCGGCCGCCCCCGCCGGGGCTCGTCTGCCGGGACTGCAGGTAACCTCCCGCCCGCCGCGGGCCCGTTCGTGCGCTACGGACCCTGACCGGCAGCTTCTGGGCCAGCATGGCCGCAGGCACGGCCCCTGCCGCGAGGCCACGCCCAACCCAGTGTGGAGCCACGGCACGGCCTCTGTAGGCAGGGTCCCCTGGCGGGGAGAGAACCTGCGGAGAGGAGAACCGGTGTTTGCAGACAGGGTGCCTGGGGCCGTGGTTTAGTGGTGGCCTTGATGATCTTTTCCAACTGAAATGCTTCTGTGATTCTGCTTCTGGAGGAGGAATGGCGCAGGCAGGGACTCCCCCATTCCATCCACTCTGCCAGTTATAGTGAAACCCGACCATGCGCCCTTCTCCAGTGGGCAGCCCCCGGGCAGAGCAGTGAGGATCCACAGCCACCTGGTAGCTGCTCTGTCCACACTGCAGCAGAGCGGCCGCGGCCTGTGGTGGGGCAGGTTGCCTGATTATAGACACAGCCACAACGGCCACAGCCGCCCTGGCACTTCCTCGTGTTCCAGCTGTGACACGCAGCTCCGGTGTGCAGGCTTTGCCATGTCAAGTTGTGGGCCAGAGAGCAAGTGCCGCAGGCTGCTGTGTGCTGTGTTCCCTTGTGCTGGGCATCCAGCCGCAGGGCCCGTCAGATAGTGTGGCTTTCTAAAGCTTTTCAAAACACAGTACAGGAGCTGTGAAACTATAGGAATGCTGCAGTGAGACTGAACATTTAGAGGCTCAGAGGTCATATCCAGGATACAAAGGCTTTGGGTGGTAAGCACGCGACCTAGACACACAGAACTGTGTTTCTGAGCTGCTGCTATACATTAGTATTCTAGGGATTCTATTCTCGATTAACAAGAATTGCTGTTAACACACACTAACACATAAATTGTGCTTTCACCTCACTCCTGAAGCAGACGTGCTTATTGACACTAATCATTTTGTACACTGAATTAATGGCTAGAAAAGACATCCAGAACATGTGAGGTGTGCATTCAGTGCTGTTGTCAGGGTGAAGAGTTCACATAAGATACCCTACTTCTCAGAAAAGTGCCCTGACTATCAGGTCAACGGATATTTCAAGGTACAGTGGAAGGGAAAGAACAGTCCTTCTTGCTCCATTCTGTTTCATTGCATTGAAAAGGATTCAAGGTGCTTTGTGTCAGGGAGTAGGAGAAAAAGAAAGAAAAGTGGGGCTGTCTGTAAGGCATTATTACAGGGAATAACTGGTCTGCTCTGATCCGCGCATGTATCTCACAATTTCCTCAGTGGGGATTGCCTGTCTACAGTTATGTTTTCAGGCTTATGAATTATGCAGGTTTTATCCTTCTAATGTGTATGTTGACTTTATATCATTCTAGTTTCTTAATCAAGATGCCAGGCAAGATAGAGCATATGCCCTATGAGGCTTCATTAATCATACATATAATCTCATAAAAAAGATATTACAATACCTAAAAAGTTTTAATTCTGAGAGCTCCAGCACATCACTCAGCAGTTGCCCGTGACAACACCCTTTCCTCCGAGCATTCTTGATAGGTTTTATGAGTTGGCTGCATGTTCTGTAGGGGCACTTGGTCACATGCATTATGCATCAGCTTGTCCTTGGTTTGCTCTGTCTGTCAACATGCTGGTTGATGAGCATTCGCAGGCATTTGCTGCATCATTTTTAGCGATTCAGAATTAGAAAATGCCTTTTTCTAAAGTCCTATAATGTTAAAATTTCTCTAATTTTAGGAAAAAAGAACCCATAAAGGTTATGATGAGTGGTTTTGACACTATGATAAAGTGACTATTCTTACTAAGATTTAGTGATTTGTCAATAAAAGCACAAACTTAAGGCCACTTATTTATTATTGATTATAGCACTGATGTATAGAAGAACATACAGTACCTTCTGTTATATAAAATCTTGAATAATTTTGTTTTCTTTAGCTTGATTTTGTGCTATTTTTTTGTTTGTTTTCATTCCCCTGTTCACCCTGACGTGTTTAAATAAATGTCTTCCTGTCTAGGCTACGTAGACAAAAATACATACACCAGAGGCCACTGCACAACAGCTTCACAGCTCAGGCTTCTTGGCTTGCTGCTTTTTTTCTCTAGTAAACCCACTTATTTATGCAGCTTTATCTGTTTTTCATGTGAGAATATTCACATTTCCCAAGCTGAATCAGACAATGGCATGTTTGAAACTCAAAATCACAAATATATGAAAACGGTGACACAGGGTAAGACCTAAGGCCCATCTCCTCCATGAACTTGTGGCCCACGGCAAATGCTCTGGGAGGAGTGTAAGAAGAGGGTGAGCTCTCACTGCCTCCAATGATGAGGGACTTCCCCAGTTGAAGGTAACACGAGCTCTTACCTTCTGCTACCTCTGCTGCTCCTGCAGCTAACTGCATTTTTTCTAAATGGAGATCAGAATATTTATTGAACACTTACTCCGCATCATTCAAGAAGATCATACCCTTAGAAGCTAATAGCAGGTTTATACTATTTTGAGATTGTTTTCTGTTCTTGATGTGTTTAAGGAGTAGCTTTTATTCTTTCATAATTTACAGGTTTTTATTACAAAGTTTTTATTGTTCTTAAACCTGTTGACTGTCACTGTTTGTGCCTTTTGTTCACCATTTGGGTGCATTCCCTTGCCAATAGCTTGTAGTTGTTTTTATCACATCTCAAGATTTTCCTGGCTCTACTCCCTACTTCTGTTGGGTTTAGCTACCCAGTAAGGAATTCTTATACTCATTACTCACTTTCTGTGAGTAATGTTATTTGTCTTACTTCTGAGAGTGAGGTTGGGTCCAAATTTTGCTGGTTCTTATATTAGAAAGAAGATGGAGACTATCCTTAGTATTCTTTAACCTGTAACTTTGGTGTTGCTTCTCATTTACATGGTTTTAGATTTGGATATTCTTTAATGGTTTTGTATAATGAGAACAAATTAAGCACATAGGATAATATGCAACTGCAGAATGTCATCAGCACTCACAGGTCACTCAATGTGGCAAAGATTTCCTTCTGTCCCTGTCTTTCTAGTTGTGCAGAATGTCTTCTTGCATTGAGCAAAATGTACACCAGCGCTGGCAACTAGCTTTGACAGCTGGTACATTCTGTTTTATTGAGCAATAAGCTAACATCAGCTGCTAGGACTAACAGTTTTCACTCATGCACACTGAATTATGGTGTAATCCCTTAGGCCGGGCTCTCCATCAGTTACCTGCGGTTTAAATGAAGATGTGAGTTTATCATAGCAACCAGTTATACTGTTACATAGAATTTTCCAGTTACCCAGCCTCATCACAGCAAAGAGTAACTGGTGTAGGCTGCAAGAGAGGTGGGAAGTTTACCCTGTACAGCAGGGTTGGGACAGAGAACTTCATATAACTCCTAGCAATATTGCTAAGCAGAGATTCATTAAGATACCACAATCACAAAGAAATGAAATTCAGTTGCTAGAGAGCACAGCTGGTGAGGGATCCATTTTACTAAAGGCAGTTCAAAATAAGCATAGTGCTGTACAGCATCAAGAATGAGAGAATTCATTCAAATGTGGGAAAACTGTGTCTTTTCCAGAATCAAGGCTTATTTTCCTCTCTGAAACTAATGCACATCTAAGACCCAAATTTTCTAGATTTCTGCCTGCTGGATGGGTTTTGTTTCCTTGCTCAAGAAAGCCCTGGGGGCTTGCAGGGCTTGGTGGTAAGCAATCTCCTCACAAAACCCATAGACAGAGAACTATTTCCCCAGGTTCAGTGGAATAATTTAGTAAACTCTCCTCTAAACTGTAAGGCTCCAGAAGAGACACTGATTAAAGTGGCAGCTGGCAGGTTTTCATTTTCCAATGAAATTATATTGCGTTACTAGTCAAAGCAAGATACTTTCACATATCTGTGTGATCTATCTATCTATGTCTATCCGTCTGTCCATCCATCCAATACATTTTCACCAGTTACAATATGTTATAACAAATGTTAAAACATTTCACCAGTGAAATGTTAGCCTTAAGTTTTGAAAGTCAATCTCTGATGAGCCTGTTTTGCCTTCACTGAAAAACATTCAAATCTTTTTTCTGGTGATACTTCAGTCAAGTAGAAATGTATTTCTTGCTGTTTTCAAGACTCTCAGAAATTTGTACTCTGAAGTGCTGGAGGCAGTAGGAAATACAGTGGCTTGTCTCCTTGGTGAGCATAAAGGAGTTCTTTGTCTCAGCTGAACATACCACACGAGTTCCAGGAATGCATACTGGCCTGGGTTCTGAGCAGAGCCCAACTATGTAAACCCAGGGGCACTTCAGACTTTTACGGAGCCTGCTGGGGATTTACACAGCTGTTGGAAGAAAGACTTCGTTCTAGTTCATGTTGAGAAGGTACGCGCAGTTACCCAAGCACTTTCTGGGCACAGGTAGACCTGTATGGTTACACACTACTGTTATTATCAAGACCAAGACACATTTTTAAAGCGTTTTCTGTATCCTTAGGAACAGCCCTGAATGCTTTGTGCAGGTATGGTTGCATTTAGTGAAGAAGATTTTAGGCAGGGGCTTTGTTTATGAAGAAGGAAAAAAAAAAAAAACAAAACCAAACCAGTAAAATGCTGGCCCTTGTGCTTAGGATGTGTGCATTGAAGGGAAAGAGGGCGGGGAACAAATATCATATTCAAGGGCTGAGGATGAGTGCATGTGATTACATTGCCTCTAAACCTTTTTGCCTAGCTACAAGGTGTTGGTTCTGGGCTCAGGCTGAGTGGTTTCCTCTGTTCTGCGCAGGTGAGTGCAGGAGGTACACAAGGCCCAGCAGCACATTCCTGTTTGCCCCTGGCTTCTCTGCTTACCCTTTCCCAGAAGCAGCCGGATTTTCCTACAGACTGTGGGGAATTCTCTCAGCGCAGCACCAGCCGAGCCTTGTGCACACAGAGGGACGCAGTGGCGCTGCTGGGTGAAGGGCTGGTTGCTGGAAAGGAAAATCCGTGCACTCTGCTCGTGTGCTGAAGGGGCCCGTGGTCTTGCAGGGCACTGCAGCAGGAGCCACCTCTTCCCACACACACAGGGCCAGGAACTGCAGAGCCTTAATCCCCTAATCTTCCCTGTCCTTCCCCGAGCAAGCTGTCGCCTGAACACTGACAGCACCATGGAGCTGTTCCAGTGAATCTCTGCATTGCCTGGGACAGGTCTGTGACACGTGAAGCACAAGCCACCTCTGTGCATAGCATTCCCAGCTTCTCCAGCCAGCTCTGGGAATCAAAGCTGGTGTTTGGCTGAAAATACTTTCTGTTAGTTTCTGACATACAGATTTTTTCAGGCTTGCAGCACTCCCATGTTCTTGAACAGTGTGAGATACTGCTGGCAGCTGTAGTGCTGCATTCATTGAGTCTTTTGGCAGAGCAGAGCCAACCCCAGATGTTAGAACGTTTGAAGGACAAAGGTCAGTTCTCCACCATCCTCAGAGTAAAATCTCTGTGTGTGCAGTATTTTCTTGCTGCATCATGCTGGCCTTTTCTGGCTATAACAGCTACTTGTCTCATGCTGGTCTTACGGACTGGGGGCTGTGTTCTCCTTGGGGTGTTTGGGTATAATCTCCTGGCCACTGCAGAAGCAGGAGTTCAAAGTCTTGCTGTCCACCTGCTGCTGGAGGTCACTCCTCTGCTGGAGACTGATGTCAGGCACCTGAGCCACACTGGCTGTGCATGTGAAGTATCACAGCTCATCCCTGGGCTATGGCTAAACTGTTAACACTTTCAGCTGCTCCAGTTGCATCTGTAAGAGAATATCTGCCATACATTTTGTTTTCTGAATGGATGCATTTCCATTTGTCTTTGTGTGAGTTTATCTTAGAGCATGGGCAATTATTGCTTTTGGAGAAAGCTGTTAAAGTCTTAATTCTTTCCTGTCTATGTCTCAGGTTGCTTTTAAGTGAATGGGAAAATGCGAGCCCTGTTCACTGCTATTATTTGTCATTTTTTTCCTATTCAGATGCAGATGGATAACCGGACATCTAATGCACGTCTTCAGAAGCCATGAGTTCCAGAAAATTACTCTCAGAAACACGGAGAACATTTCCTGCTGCTAAAGTACACTGCCAGCAGCCATCACGGATTCTCATTGTGGATGTCACATCACCTTCCTGGGCCAACACTTGTTCTGTACTGTCTGAAGCTCTGGAAAACACACTGTGTTTGGCACACAGCTTGACCGGCCCCTGCCGTGTGCCCCTGCTGAGCCTCTATGTTGTGCAGAACCAGCAGGAGTGTCTGCTCCCCTTTACGGTAGGTGTGAAATTATGCTTGTTGGGATTTAACAAACATGAATGCAACAGATTGTTGCGGTTCAGTAAAGAAAGTTATGATTTACTCCAAATGTATATCTAAAAATCAGTCATTCTCAGAGAGCAGTTTCGTAGACTTCATGGAAGAGGTGAATTTTTATGAAGAATGATGTTTAAAAGAAGTGTTATATCTTTGATCTGTGAAGTTGATTGTGTGCATAAGTTAGGTTTTGTGCTGTCCCCTCTCTAAAGCATCTGTTGTACCTCTCCCTTTCCTGTGCTGTTTTCTGCACTATCTAAACTGCTTCTCTACCAAAATTATCAAACACAGCTCTAAAGCTGTAATAATTCAGGTGGTGAAATGGTCAATAGACCTGTTGATTATACAAAAGTTACTTCTCTGGGAGAGGTTCCAGTCATTTAAGGGGAAAGGATCAGAATTCAAAATATTTTTGCCAAAATTGAGAAGTATCCTGAAATCACAGACTTGCAGAATAATAGATCATTGAGGTTGGAAAAGACCCTTAAGTTCATCAAGTCCTACTGTAAACCTAACACTGCCACGTCCACCACTAAATCAAGTCCCCAAGTTCCACGTCTGCGTGACTTTTAAATACACAGATCTAAGGCAGTAAGAACAAGCATTTCACTCATCTGGGGTATGCAGCTATATAAATATAGATGGAGAGTGACTAGCAGCTCTAAAATAAAAGTCTGGGATTACAAAGCATCATGAAGTTCGCAAGAGTCTATGAATTCACACTACTATAAACAGCCATGGTGAGCACTCATTTACAGCACACTGGTGTAAACACACAGGATTAACCCTTCCACCTGTGAGAACATT
Organism: Lathamus discolor; assembly: GCF_037157495.1. Taxonomy (NCBI): domain Eukaryota; kingdom Metazoa; phylum Chordata; class Aves; order Psittaciformes; family Psittacidae; genus Lathamus; species Lathamus discolor. The sequence goes on along the minus strand of NC_088884.1, from coordinate 165,981,151 downwards.
CTGAAAAACTCTGTCAAGTTTTCACATCTCAGGAAAGGTAGAGGCCAACTAGGAAGAAAAAACAGAGGTCAGTTTAGCAAATGTGATCTGCGAGAGACTGTGGTTAATGGTGATGTTTGGTTTGTAGAATAGGTTGTAGATAGATAATGCGATAAGGAAAACTTCAGGGGATACCAAAGTAACATTTTCTGGAGATACTGTGAAATCACTCTGATTAGGGGCTTTAAGAATAGACACTTGTCTTACTTCCTTGCTTTTCTATTTAAGCAACAGTTCCTCGTATGATAATCACATTTTGTACAGACAGAAGAACCCTTAGATCATTGTTTGGTTTCCTACATATTACATATTTCACTGAAGTACCCATATAACATTGAAGCATTTCCCCCAGAAAGACATCTAGTGTTGATCTGAAGATATTACAAGATGGAGAACCAAGCAGTTACCAAGAGAGAATTTCTTCCAGTGGTTTATCACTGTCATTGTGAAACTTGCACCTAGTTCCTAACTTGCATTTGTTGACTTCAGCTTCCAGGGATTTTTTAAGGTATTTTCTGTTTTGGCTAGGCTGAAGAACCTGCTTGTATTTTATCCTCCCTTCCTTCCTCTAAATGGAAGCAGGTTCCTAGCAGGTCTTCTGGCTGGTAAATAAAAGAGGACAAAGTCTAAGTCTAGTTGAAAGGCATTTCCATGGGCCCTTAATAATTTCCAACACTCCTCTGGTTTTGTGGATGCTATGTTCTGATACTGCACTCAGCAACGCTGTGTAGAAACCTGGAAAATACCCCCTCCTCCTCTTTGTATGACTGGTAATGGCATCTTTTTTGCCATAATATTGTGTTTCTCTGGGACTTGTCCAAGAAGCAAAGTCTCCACTCAAAGACTTGAGACACTGGGCTGATGGCACAAGCTCTAGTGTGAGGCCCTTCTCCTTTCTTCCCAGCTCTGCTTGGCTGCTCTCCCTTTTGAGCCAGCTGTTTCAGGCAGGTGCTGAAGGCTTTTTCAGAGCTGTTTTTTCTCCATTAGGAGCAGTAAAGTATAGCAAGATGACTATCTTCTTCAGTGGACCTAAAGATGAGTATCTTCTTCAGTGTACCTGATTTCACTAATAATGATATCTGGTCCCCTGCACCTTCTGGAATCAGGAGCAGTTATACATCTGTCTGATAAAGATCTGTCCCAAGGGCTCTGATGCTTTTCCTGCAGTCCTGAATTGCCCCTTTGTCTCAGCAGGGCATGCTGTTTACCACACTGATGTTCTCATCTAGCTGGAGGAAAACTTGATACTTCTCAGTGAGGAGCCAAGATAGATCTATCTTAAAGGTTTCTTATTAGGCAAATCATACCAAGTCAGGAGATCCCCAAAGCTGAAAATAGAGACTGGGAGAATACAAGGGGGAGTGTCAGATAAAAGGTAATCATAGAATCATAGAATAGTTAGGGTTGGAAAGGACCTCAAGATCATCCAGTTCCAACCCCCCTGCCATGGGCAGGGACACCTCACACTAAACCATCCCACACAAGGCTTCATCCAACCTGGCCTTGAACACCGCCAGGGATGGAGCACTCACAACCTCCCTGGGGAACCGATTCCAGTGCCTCACCACCCTAACAGGAAAGAATTTCCTCCTTATATCCAATCTAAACTTCCCCTGTTTAAGTTTTAACCTGTTACCTCTTGTCCTGTCACTACAGTCCCTGATGAAGAGTCCCTCCCCAGCATCCCTATAGGCCCCCTTCAGGTACTGGAAGGCTGCTATGCACCAAGGCTGGGTGTCAGCACCCAGAAGAGGGGTGCAGTCATAAATAGTTAACACAGTTTGTGCTTAGAAGTTTGTGCTTAGAAGTTTACCTGATGTCTCAGGTACATCCCAGAGCTGAAACTGCATAGACTAAGTTAACATGTAAAGTGCATATACAAGAGAAAATACAATTCTGCTGTGCTAGCTCCAAATGACAAGTACCTAACTGGGCTTGGGGTGCCTGCAGCCCACTCTGCGCCCTGTTCTGTCACAGTTAGGAGCAGTACTTGACCTGAGAGTTCTGGTTTACATCTGTGAGAGCTGCAGCAGCCTCCTGGATTGCAGGAGAAGCATCTGTACTGTAGGGAATTCGGCTGTAGCACTTTGAAGAGGCTCCTGGCTGCATCCACTTGGTGCATTTGTCAAAGATTGGTGAACTTCACAGGACAACTGACATACTGGGATGTCACTGCTTGCACTGTAGAGAACAAAGCGTGGTGAACACAGGTTCCAGAGGTCTACAGCTTAGTGGGTAAAGGAGTACAGATACGGCAGGGGTGACTATGGCCTGGGGATGCCACACTGCCTCAGTGCTCCCTGTTACTTGTCTTAAGCTCTGCCTCTCTGCTGTGCAGGGTCAGAGGAGAGGGCTGTGCTGAACCACTACATTTTGGCTAGCAGCAGGCAACGGGTAGACAGCTGAAAATTGGAGGAGTGATCGTGTGTGTTTTACTAGTATAAAAACAGGTTGGTTTTAATTCCTGTCCGTGTTGCCTGCCTTATGACTTGGCTCCTGCCCCCAGTCTTAACTCAGTGCTGTGAATTCAAACACATTATGCAAAATGACTTCATAGTGCTAGTTTGACACTTCCAGTCTTTCAGTTTCATTGAATACTGTTTTTGCAGCAAGTGAAAGAAAACTTTGCACGAATCCAAGCCTGCATTTCGGAGCTCCGTTCGCTACCAAGAGAAGGCTGTTTCCCACAGGGGGGAAATGGAGTGGTACAAGCTGTACAGGATGGATTGCAACAGTTCAAGCAGTACAGCAGACACACAGCAGCAGGAAGCTCAGCAAACAGTTCTGTTGAGGTAAGAAAAGATTCGGAAGGTAGCAGGAGCCGTCCACCAGACTTGCTGCTAGCCAGCACATTCTGATGATTGTCTGTGTGCTATCAAGGTCCATCGGAGGGGGTCATGAAGAAAATAAGCCCTACCAAAACAATCCCCCGGGGCAATCTCAGAATGCTCATGGAAAGCAGACAGGTTCAAGTTGGAGTCACTTACGGAGACTGACTGACTTTGCAGTTAGAAAAATGCATCTGATTTCAGGCATTTAGGATTGGATGTTTTTCCCAGTTCTGTTTTGATTACTTTCACAGAACTGTGTCAAAGGCAAAGCCATTTGCAGTACTTACGGACATAATTTTTCTGTCAGCCTACAGAGATATTCTGTGGTTACAGTATCAGGACCTTCCACTGATACAGCAGGATGTTTGTACAAAGGCCCACACTAGTGGCTGTATACTCAGCTGGGTGTCTGTACTTGCCTTAGTGGAAGTTGCTGAAAGCAGAACACTTGTGCAGATGTAGAAAGCAGAGCAAGGTTCACAGGAAGAAGTGGTTTTTTTAAAGTAGTATCAACTGATGTGAAAGGGCACAGTTGTCAAGAGGGGAGGGACTCAGAAGTGGTGTTTTCTTCTGGACATAAGGAAACATCAGCTCTAAACTATCTTCCATTTCAGACTTCACAGGCTCAGGGTCCACCTGATTTTGGAGTTTTGTCAGTCCAATAAAGGAATCCAGAACCCCAGGAGTGAAATTTCCCCAGTCCTTCTACTTTATTTAGATCCTTAAACCCTTCCAGAGTTGTGCTTTGATTAGGCAGACTCTACCAGGTGTAATTCAGACTCACTTCTAGTATCTGTCCAGGAAGCCTCTGTGTTTTCTTAAGGCTTTGAGGTACTTTTTTTCCAACTGTTTCAAATGCAGTTTGTGCTTTAACTTCAAAGCTGGGGCTTGGAACAAACAGTACACTTTTGAAATCCAACCTTTTTCAACACACAACAAAATCCAGGACCTCTTCTAGTACAGTTGAAGGAATGAAATTGCTACATTCAAAATTAAGTTATCCATTAATATAGAGAGTTTATATCCAGTAAGCAATCCTGTTCCTCTAGATTATGCAGCTATATTATACTTCCCATTGCATGTGGATGCGAGACACCTGCTGCAGTGAGAGGCTATGGTATTAATATACTTATTTGGAAGTGTTGATCACCATTTGTATCGCCTACCTTGGTTTTCTCATAGGAACAGTGTACACAGGTGCAACACTAATTCCCCCTCTTCTGACTATTTACCAACTTGTATGTGCTCTCCTATACTTGGCTCAGCCTGGAAAATTTGATGTCCTCTACTCTTCTGGAATTAGTTTGACCACTTGCCACTTTGTTGATCATTTTGATAGATAACCAAATGTTTTTCTTCCTGGTACCAGAAAATAGCGAGTTCATGTGGTTTGTTACTGCAGATGTCCTGGATATACTCAGTTCCATCTAAAGACGACCCCAGAGGAGAGGTCCTCATTTACAGAATGCTCAGGGCAGCTGCAGAGATGCTGAGCTGGAGCAGCAGTCTGACCCACATCTGTATGGTGAATTCCCTATACCCAAACCACAGAATTATGTAGCAGAGTTTTGTATGAAATAAAATCCAAACCAAACAAAACCCCCAAACCCAACAGCAAAACCACAACACTCAAACAAGCAGCAAACAAAAACGCAGTCTCAAACATGCACAGATTCTAACTTGAAAGATTTTTTAGGCAGGACAAGAACTCTGTAACTCGAGATGTGGCTGTTCTTCAGCAGCTTCATGCAGCAAACTGTACTTAAATTGCCGCATAGAAATCTCTGCTGGCAAACATCTCATACAGTAATAGGGAGTTCTTGCCGAGGTCAGCGGCAGGCAGAGGAGCTCCAATAGAAGCCTCTCACTGACAGCTGAACACATGATCCCTTTCCCTTCACCACATTCAAGCTAGCATCCACACTGGAGACTGCATTTTCCTGATTTCTATACAACAGCAAATACCACAGACACCAGTCACACTTGACGGCTCCAGTCCTCCCTCCGAGTTGCTCTGTGCTAACTCTATTCCACTCCCCATTTCCCCTGCCTTACTTCCCTTTGAGCTGATAGTGACAGACATCAAATGTTTCTTCCAAGAAACCATGCCTTATAAAGCAAAGGGAAAGAAAAATTAAGAATAGCTTTTTTGTGGCTTCATTAGTGGGTACTGTTTATAGTGATCCTATTTCATTTGAAAAATATCAAAAATAAAACTAGAGAGAATTCAAATAATGTAGAGATCTAAAGTATTATAGTACACTTGATTCTACCACAGGTACTGGAGAAGGTACTTCCGAAAGGCAACCCATCATACTTGCTTACCTTGAGGAAACTTCAGCTCAGAGGTTAGTTCTGTAGAGAATCTCAAGGACAAAGGACTTCTCTCAAAGCTAATGATCCTTCCTGTTCTGTGTGCTGCAGAAATCCAGCCTGTGGATGAAATTCACTCTTCTGCAAACCCCAACAAAAGGTGTTTCAACAGTGCTAAATGGGATTTAAGGGTAGCCTTGGTATTTCACATAATGGTGAATAGGCACCATCATATCACCAGGGAGCCAGGAAATGATCAGAAGAGCACCTACAATTCTCAGATCTTTGTTGAAAAAATAAAAGTTGGTGATCTCAGAAAGGCTAAAGCATATTTCACCCTTGCAAAAGGCCAAGCACTCTTTTTTGCTTTTTGCTGTTACACTTCTAAAGCAACACAAGTTAATCCAAAATCTTTCCACATGCTTCCGTCCATGTGGGAGAGACCACTCCAGAGCTGTGCCAGGAAGACAGAGGCACTGCACTGCCTGTGGCACCAGCGCACTTGGCACTGCAGTGGTGGCAAGGCCAAGGGCAGCAGCCGTAGGGCATGTTGCATGGAGTTCAGTGGGCAGAGGCTTGACAGGACTATGAACAGCAGTCAGATGAAGAAATGGAGCATGCTGGAAGCTGTTGATGAAGTATGCTCATGTGTGAGCCAGCAGAAACACAAGCACTTAAGGAGGTGCTAGTTATATTAGAAGCACAGTTTCTGTAGTGCAAGACAATGATAGCCAATATTTATAATACGAAGGCACCTCTGGCAATTTGCTTGTGCCAATAAGATGTAGTCCTTAGGCAGGTGTGCCTTTTCCTAACATTTAAACTACAGAGAGGCAAGAATATTCCTTCCTGACCAGTGAACATAGGAGGCAGACTTTGTTACAACCAGCTGTTATTTAAAACCCAAGTATTTGTTAGAAGTATTGAAAATACTTACTCTTTTGAGATCCTGACTTCAGATGGAAAAAGCTGCCAGCATCAGCAAAGTCCCAGCAGCAGCTACAGGGCAGGAAGTGTGGCCAATCTGCAATGGGATGAAAAGCATCTTTCAAGCCACCAGTAGCACATTTGTTAGATTAGCAAGTATAGCAGCCTCAAGGGATTCTATCTGGAAAATGTGGTAATATGAAGGGAAGTCACAGCAGCTACCTCAGGTTCTGTATGTGTTAAAATATTTCTCCTGGTGTCTGTCTGGCATGTGCTAGTGTGACCCAGGCTGTGAAAAGGGTAAATTGGAGGTGATATGGTACAGATGTAATGCAGCCATGGTTTTGATGAATCAGGATGCATCAGTGTAGCAGATGCTCTGTCTATAGCTCTGCAAGAGATAATTACACCTTTTAAACAGTTTGGCTACCCCCAACTCCAGAACAGCCCCTGTTACCCATTTTCATTAGTTTTTAATTAGTTCCTAGGTCAATACTTCCAACCCCTGCCACAGGCAAGGACACCTTCCACTGGAGCAGCTTGCTCCAGCCCCTGTGTCCAGCCTGGCCTTGAACACTGCCAGGGATGGGGCAGCCACAGCTTCTCTGGGCACCCTGTGCCAGCGCCTCAGCACCCTCACAGTCTACGCATTCATCTTCGTATGTACCATGTGGATCCCTCCAGCAGCTGGGCTCAAACACTCAGTCTGCCCAGTAGCTGCTCCTGCATCCCAGTGTCCCCAGTTGCTGGCATCTGGGCATTCAGCCCCAAGGCTGCATCCCTGCTCCCTGCACTGAGAAGGCAATACTCCCTGCCCCATCCCAAGAAAAATCCTTCACTCTTGAGCTGTCACTTCTGTTTCCTGGCATTAATATCTCTGTAGTAGAATTCATTTGTGAACGTCTACTGTTAAGTTTGCCCAGATGTTCCCTACAGGATGTTTGTTTGTTAGCAACCTTGCCTAAAATACACCTTATTCTTAAGAGTTACTAATCAGTCCATTGGAGCAATGAGCAGGTGTGCTGAGAAGACTTGGTACTTCACCAGCACTGAGTAACAGGCAAGGTCAGAACTCAAAACTCTCTCAAACTACTATTTTAGGGTAGAAGCTGGGGTCAAACATGCCTGACCTGTTTCTAGAAACTGATGCTGATTGTCAGTGATGAAGAAAGTCTTTGCAGTCATTTGCTTACTTCGTATAACATCAAAACTGGAAGGTGGCAATCACACCTACTGTTGCTCTCAAGAAACATCTTTAGGATAAACTATATGCTTAAAACCCCACCCAAACCCCAACCTATACACACAAAAAAAGCAACTCCCATTCAGCCTTCAGTGAGAAGGCCAGATTCAGTCTGCCTGAACTACAGTTGATGCAGTAATGGAGAGTGGCATTGTCCCTCAGAAAGTCTCAGGCACTAAGTCTCTCCTATACACAGACTCAATACCCTTACGCGCAAAGCATTGAACATAAGACAGTTCTGGATTGTTTCAGCTTCTTCCAGTAGTGGCACAAAATGGCACATGTTGGCTTAAATAGAGGCTAAAGAAAAGTGCTTTTAAATCTGAATAGATATTTTAACAAGATTTCTCTTCATAGTGGGAGCTGTGCTGTTCGAGCAGACCAGGCATCATCACTTATCAAGAGAGCATTTGGACAGAGGCAGCTCTTTCACTGATTTGTGTTTTAGATCACAATTTTGACAAGCCAGTCCAGCCAAGAAATGGCAAAGCAGCTGGAAAAGAAGTTAAAAGATGTAGACCTGGTGAGTCTGCGAAGCATACAAGTAATTGAGGTTTTGAAGAGAGATTTTCTGCAGCCTGAGGATGTAGAACAGCACATGCCAGCAGACGAGCCCAATAGCAATGGTAAGTATTGGACAGACAGGCTACTAAGGAAAGTTACAGCTATAGATAGCAGGGCAACCACTAGTTCTTGCCTTTGGCCCACTTTCCTTTGTGCCATTTTGTATCACTCATGTAAGCAGAACTACTGTGCCTGGAGGAACAGCAACAAGTTTGTACCACAGCACTTCTCTGGGGCTTTGTCACATTTGAGCAAAATTGCATAGACTTGATACAGTAACTTGATACTGAATCTGTTGGTATTGCCCAAAATGGATTTCATGTGCTTTATTGAGCTTTATTGAGGGATTTATTGAGGGATTAAAGAGAGCCTGGAGTTTATGGGGTAACACACTCTCAGGCACACACACTGCTGAACATCACCTTGGGCAATTGACTAGCAGATCAAAAGTCCATGGTGCAGAGGCAACCAGAATCCTTGAAGCAGGCAGGGGGGCAGAGAGAAGCAGGCAGGACTTTTACAGCTTCAGTGATCCTAGAGGGGCAACCCCTTCCTCCTCTTTCACCAACCCAAGATCTTGTCCTTTTACAAGATGTTTGGTTCCTAGCCAATTCTTACCCTTTAGTCCTTTCCCTCAGACTACATATTGCACAATAGACTTACATTCCCAGACCAAGCAGATACGCTGTCGATTAGCTGGGCTTTGTTACTAACACCATTCTTAGCTGCTGCTACTTCTTTTCTCTGTTCTTAGAACAGTTTTTCTTGAGCTCTTGAGGCTTTACTTCTTTAGAAACCAGTAGTTACACACTAGCAAGTTCTTTGTAGCCCTGCAACCTCTGCTTTTCCATCCAGGTCTCCATGTAAGAGGCCTTTACTGCTGACATTTAAACTCCCCATTCACAAGACACAGCTGGTACCAAGCTCTGATCCACACAGCAAGTCCTCAAAATGAGTTGATGACAATCTTAAATACCTGAACCCCAATGCCTTGCAAAGTTAGTGTAAGATCTGTTACTAGCAATGACAATGTAGCTTTTACTGAGTGACAGTCAATGTTGGTTGTTGTTGGCTTACCTGTCTCTAGCTGTTCTTTTCTGGTTGTAGTAGCAAATTTGTGGTCAGCTGGCAGAGCAGGAGCTGGGAATTTTCAGAAATTGCAGGTTCCCTTTTGCCTTGTCCCTCACACATTTGGCCATGTGCTTCATTAGTGAAAGAGCAAGTACACCCCAGACCCTGAATGTTGTTTTTCCTGGCCACATCTCTGAAACACTCCTACCTTAATCTGACAGTTCTCAAGAGCGAGAATGTGAGCTACAGTGATGGGAAATTCAGAAACAGAAATAGCTGTTAGCTCCTGGGTTGAGCTTTTTTGTTCCAAAGCAAAAGGTGCTGAGCAGACTGTAAGTAAACCAGCCAGGCTGTGAGCAAAAGTCCAATGCCACAGCAGCTCAGTGGTAGAAGGCTGTACATTGCAATGCTGCTGTAACTGCAACTCAAACACTGACCTGTATAAGCGACCATGCAAAGGTTTATCCACCCTCTTACTACCTGCTAAAAGCTTCCTGCCCTGAAGGGGCAGCTCCCTCAGTGAGATATGGCCAGTTATTCTGGACTCTGCCTGTTTGAAAACAGAAGCCTTGGAGAATGCTCATCTCTGCAGGCAGAAGTGCCTGGCTGGGGAAAGGAAGCACCTTCTCTTCCTGTCCAGCACTCTTGCCGTTAACACTGGGCTTAGTGAGTCCTGAGGAAGAGGATCAAGGTTGTGTTACTTTGATGTGACTTAAAATTCATTTAATACACCAAAACCACAAGTTAAAAAAAGAACTGGTGCCTCCAGCTCCAAGGCTGAGATGTTCTTTAAGAGCTCTGGTCATGTCCATGCAGGAGAGGGCAGCATTTTGGGTGGCAGCAAATGCTGGCTTCCTCAGTGAGGAGGATTGTCAGGACTGGCACAGAGCCAGTGTTGCAGAGAGCCCTGCAGTGAATAAAGAATTGGCTGGGTGGCCTCACACCACCATTCTGGGTATTACTTTCTAAACAGCCTCCCGCCAGGCAGGAGAGTTGGTAGGAGGTATCTTTCCCCTTTCTTGGGTATGAAGGGGCCACGTGCCTCCATATCTGACTTCGGGCATTCACTGCAGTATCCTTACATGTTCTTCCCTAAGCCCGGCATTCTCCAGAAACTTCTGTTAAAACAGACTTAAAATCAAGGTGTTGTTTCTCTCCTGACTTAATATCCATGACTCCTTGTTTCAATAAGGAGAGTGGTAACATGTTGTTTTCCAAGCTTCACCCATCTATCATAAGTATATTCACTGTCTGTAATGACCAGCATGGACCTTGGTACAATAGACCAGAATGGTCTGTTTGGTGTTTCTCCTTTCCTTCCCAGTTAACTTGGATGCATGAATCTTTCCTGTTTAACAGACTGCATGTCATATTTTCCTCTGGGAGACAACTCTCTCAGCCATGGCACAACTGAAGAAAAGGATTTTTTGTTTTGTTTTTTGAATACTGTCAGACTTCAAGAGTACAGCCTCATTCTGTTCCCTTCATAACATGGGAGTACAGTTTTGTTAGATTTCTGAGCCAAGCCCACAGCGTCTGGAGAATAAAGACATGGAGGTTTAAGGTCAAGAAATGAGGTGAAGAAGTCTGTTACAGACCAGCAACAGTCACCCTTGAGCACGACCACCAAGCGTGGAGGCAGCAGGGATGTGCACTGAGTGACAGTGGGGGGCTGCAGCTCTTGATTATTACTAGAATTAATTTTTTATTCACCCCAGTTTTGTTGCTGGCAGAATCCCTGACTGGAAATACCAGGCAATTACTCAGGCATAATGTTAGTGCAGTCAGTCAGTCTGCTGCATGCAATGCTAGCACTGAGTTTCATCCTCTCCAAACCTCAAAGCCAAGCTGATCATTTCTCTCACTATTTAAGCTGACACAAAAGGGAAATTTTAAGCACAGTTAGCAAACATGCTTACAGTGTGAATTAGGAAGTGGGGAGCATCATATGTGTGTTTAAACCAAGCTGTAATAATTTAGTGACCTTCAAAATGGCGCAGACTAAATCGATTGGGAAAAGATTTGGTAAAACTTACTGGCAAATCCATGCAGGATACGGGATTTCCAAGAGTGGCTGATGCTGCAACATAGAGTGATTGAATGGGAAACAAAGCTTTGCTGTTACTACGTTTTACCAGCACAGCAAGCTTCTCTTAAGTGACAATTTGAAAAGCAGCACAAAGACTTGCTTTCAAAACGAAAGAGGCAGAACAGCTTACAACATGAACAGAAATGTTTAGTGGACGAGCTGCTTCCCTGAAGAAACTTGCAACAGCTCCAAAATTGTTTCAGCAAACCTAGCAAGAGATGTTGTATTGCTTGAGAATGACAATCACAGTGTGATAGGGAAAACCAGTCCCATGCTCTCTGACGCTTATAACACAGTGGTTAAGTCTTTGATAACAAAACTAGTTATACCTGTATGCAAAAGCATACCACAGGAAAACAGTTAAATCAAGAATAAAGGAGCCAGAAAGCTGTGTTTATGTTTAGATCTTCTGTGATCTTCTGTGTTTAGAAGATCACTGGAATAAATGCAAGTTTGATTATGTTTTTCTATTTTAGATCAAATGATGTTTGGAATGCTGAGACTTGGTTACCGTTAGGACGTGGCATTCAGGGCATGCTGGAATGAAAGAAGTTGCCAAAACTTCCAGGAACAACTAAAAATGTAATTTTGTGTAACTATATTAAGCTGTTGTTACTGTAAGAAACAGTGCTAAATCCCTCCCCTCCATTCCATCCCTCCATCAAAACTCTTCATTACCAGGAAACTGGTCTGGGCTCATGCTACCCTTGGAAAAGAAAAGATGAGCCTGTTTCACTTAACTCAGATCTGCTCTATAGGGTCTGTCATCCCTTTTTGTCTTTAAAGAAATCCTGCACATTTGCAGAGCATTTATGTAACAAACCTATATAGAGATATAGCTGTTGGAATGAGATACTTGGCTTTTCTGCCTCCTCTTGCCCCAGCCATCTGAGGAATTTTGGAACTGAAATGTAAGGACATAAGACAAATTCTAATTCATGAACGTGAGGAAGAAACAGCGTTGGGGCACATTTGTGCAGTTGTTCCCTGTTTCTATGAAGCAGTTGCCCTTGGCAAATGCCAGATGCACAGGAACAGCCTTGTTACACTGGGCTTATTAAATACCAGGTCGAGGCTGGAAGTTTCCGTCTACACAAGAAAAAACCCTGTGGTGTTGAATATGCTGCTGAATACAGTGTTCAAGACAGGCACTGGGGAAGGCACAGACACCAGCTGGAGGTTCAGCCATTCAGAGGCAGCAACTGTGGCACTTGCCTCAGGCTTTCAGTGAGACCTGTCACTTGCCAGATAAAATGCATTCGTCTTCCAGGCTTTCAAGATGTTCTTACGAACAATCCAGTGAGAAGCTTGTATTTTCTTCTTTAGGCTCCTATGGAGCACATGGTATTACCCTTCTGCTTGTTTTTGGATCTTCTGTTGGACTGTAAGACCTTCAAGGCTCAGATCATCTCATTGCCTTGCTTATACTGCAGGTACTGCAGTGAGATCCTGATCCACTGCAAGGAGTCCTACCAGACCATTAATGAATGTTATCTGTCTTACTTTAGTTTGCTTTATATAGCACTGGACTACAGATTGCTTTTTCCAAAACCAAGAAGATGTGGAGATGCAATACCTACATTCTGAGCAAGCACCTGATTTTTCAGCTCACCCAGAGAATTTCCTCTCTCATTTACCATAGCAGGGGAAGAAACCCAAACCACACAGTTACAAGAAAGAAGGAAAGCAGGACCAGGATATCCCCTCTCATAGGCTCGTTTCCAGGTTAATGCAGCTAGAAAAGACTCCAGTATTTTGAAGCCTCACAGTTGCCAAGTCTTAGGGTAGCTCTGAATGTGCTAAGAACAGCCTGTTGTGAATGAAAACTGCTTGCTGCTTTCCTCACAGGAGCAACCTCCTCAGGAGAGGTCATTTCTAGGCAAACAAGGGTTGTGTGACAAGCAACAAGGATTGCTTCCTCAAAACTGCAAAGCAGCTTCTCTGTGGGACAGAGACTCAGTGTGCAATGTTTCCTTGTTGAAGAAACATCAGGGCTTGCCAGACTGCAGTCTAAAGCAAAGATCATGATATAATACACATCCCACAGAGACAGCAAAGCTTACAGCACTTGTGGTGGGAATAGTGTGTGGGAGGAAGTGATAAGATGCAGGGGCCTCTAACTGATAAAATGAGAACTATTATTATTATCTCTTTCCTGCCCCTACCCCATTACAAACACTTAAAGCATCTGAGCATTGCCAAATTATTTGCTAGTGCAGGTTAATATTTATGTGTGATATAGATACTGGCTCTATTTCTGGTTTGGAAAGCAAAAAGCAAGCACTGAAGATAAAGGACTAATACATTTTTAATGAATGTAATCCATATTCTGCAAGTTACAGGAAACCTTTTTCCTATATGCACACTGCAGATTCCTGACCAATAAATGGCTCTGCGTATCTGCTCTCCAGGAATTTTAAGACCCATTGCACAGTAGATGTTGGCACCCCAACCTGTTCTCCCTAAGAATGGACAGCAATGAATGAAGTTCATTTTTTTTACTATTGCCGTGTATTGTGCCAACTTAAGGCATGTGTTAGGCTACATACCTATTACAGAAGAGAAAATAACAAAATAGGAAAATATTTACTGAGGAAAGGACTAAAGCATTTGCCAGCCCCAAAAGGCTGTCTCTCAAATCACAAATAATTCCCTTTGTCACATGTGTACACACTATTTGTCAAAGTAAATTACATGGATTTCCTGCTGCTTTGTCTTCTGAACCGTTAATGTCATCTTCAGTGCATATCCCAGGAAGAAACCCAAGTCTAATACAGGGTAGGGAGTGTGTCACAGTGGAAGCACAACCAGCATGTGCTCCAGGTACAGCGGGCCATTCCACAGGGACATGAGAGCAAGACTCACAGCATCAGTCAGGGCAAGTAACTGACAGTGGTCACAGCTCCAGGGAGAAGCAGGACATTCCCTTCTGCCAAGGAATCATCCAGAATTGCTCCATGGGAGAGAAACTCCAATCCCCATAAGCACAAGGGAAGGCTGGGTAAGGATAGTAGCAGTGTTAAGGTATGTTTTAGAAAGCTGCAACAGAACTAAATGAACACTCACTTTAGTATTTAGATTTGGGAAGAACAGGATAAAATAGAAAAGAATCAAGAATGAAATGTCCTTGGCTGCAGGAGAGCCAGGCCAGACATTGGGGACAGGAGCTCAGTAGCAGAGACAGTGGGACAACCTCCTGTCAGAAGCAGGAGATGATCCTGCTTTCCTGAGAGGCACAGCCTGCGTGATCTCACTGCCTTGATGCTGGAAGGTGGAGCAGTTGGAATCATAGAACAGTTAGGGTTGTAAAGGACCTTAGAACATTCAGTTCCAACCACCCTGCCATGAGCAGGGGCACCTCACACTAAACCATGTCACCCAAGGCTCTGTCCAACCTGGCCTTGAACACCGACAGGGATGGAGCATTCACAGCTTCCCTGGGCAACCTACTGCAGTGCCTCACCACCCTCACAGTAAAGAACTTCCTCCTTATATCCAATCTAAACTGCCCCTGTTTAAGTTTTAATCCGTTACCCCTTGTCCTATCACTACGGTCCCCTATGAAGAGTCACTCCCCACCATCCCTATAGGCCCCAAAGGCTGGTGTGAGGTCTCCATGCAGCCTTCTCTTCTCCAGGCTGAACAGCCCCAACTTCCTCAGCCTGTCTTCATACGGGAGGTGCTCCAGTCCCCTGAGCATCCTCGTGGCCTCCTCTGGACTTGTTCCAACAGTTCCATGTCCTTTTTATGTTGAGGACACCAGAACTGCACACAATGCTCCAGGTGAGGTCTCACAAGAGCAGGGTAGAGGGGCAGGATCACCTCTTTCGACCTGCTGGTCACGCTCCTTTTGATGCAGCCCAGGATACGGTTGCTTTCTGGGCTGCGAGCACACACTGCAGCCGGCTCATGTTCAGTTTTTCATCGACCAGCACCCCCAAGTCCTTCTCTGCAGGGCCGCTCTGAATCTCTTCTTTGCCCAACCTGTAGCTGTGCCTGGGATTGCTCCGACCCAGGTGTAGGACCTTGCACTTGTCGTGGTTGAACTTCATAAGGTTGGCATCAGCCCACCTTACAAGCATGTCAAGGTCCCTCTGGATGGCATCCCTTCCCTCCAGCGTATCAACCGGACCACACAGCTTGGTGTCATCGGCAAACTATTCTTTGTAACAGGTCTCTAAATTTGATACATTTCACTCTATGTAATGTAATGGTGGTGGTAGGTTTGATGTTCATCTGCAAGGGTGTTCTACTGGGATATTGCTGTGTACCAAACAGCACTTCAACAGTAACTGGTTGGAACATGTCCTCTGCGTTGGTCAGATGCAGGTCGAGCTTCACTCCTTCTCCACTCTCTGACCAGCTGCTCCTTTAAACACATGCTGATGATGTTTAGCAATGTAGTCCTGGGCCATGCAGCAAAGTAACATTCACTTCCTATTTGGGGTGTAGGACTTTCCCAGCGCGACACACGATTCCCCATGTATAGCATTTCAGTTTTGCAGTCTCCCTGATTTCTCATAGTGTCACGTATCCAGGGTCCCTTGCTTAGGGAAAAGGAAGAAATAGTTTTAAATTGTGAGAAGAGTCTCAGAGGCCAGTGCTAAGATGACCACAGCAGAGGTTTGCACCAGTCACAACTCTGAAGATGCTATAGCCTGTCCACCCACTCTGTTGATGGGAAGGGTGTTGGTGTGGCCTGTGGGACAGCTCAGCTTCTAGCAGTGTCCCTTTAAGAGGGCTGGCTTCATAGTGCTGTGCTGTGATGGGCATGGTAGTGGCTTCTGAAGCGCTTATATGAAAGTACCTGGGGGACTAAGGAGCTGCAGTTTTGTGGGAGGTGCAAGAGAATGTCCTTTTCTATGGCTGAAAATACTTGTGCTTTTTTCACCTTTTTTTCCTGCAGACATTGCAATCCTGGGAATGGACATCGATGTGCAAACCGTAGAGGACAATGTCATCAGCTTGGAGATGCTGTTTAAATCATGGCTACATGACTACAGCACAGAGAGGGAACACCTCCATCTCCTTCTCCCATCAGGAGGCTTCAGCCATTCCACTGCACCCAAGACCACCCTGAGTATTTCATTTTCTCTCCCCCTCTGCAGAGAGCTTCTGAATCCCACAGCCTGTGCTCTGCATGTTCCCTCGTGTTTAGAAACCCAAATAAGGGCTCTGGGTGCCTCTGAAAGCTGCTGGAGTTCTGTTGTCTCAGGCTGAGGGGCCATTTGCTTAGAATACTGCCAGGTTGCTGCCAAGTCCTGTGGCTGCTGCTGCTGTAACGGCACAGGCAGTTAAGGTATTTTGTTGCAGGTAGATTTTTTCCTTCATTATAACACTGAGTTTCATACTTGATGCACAGCTAGCAAGACAAACCAAGGTACACTGCAGTGAGGTTTTTTCATCTTCCCACACTAAAGAAGTTTGTAGAAGGCTAGAGAAATTGTATGTAGCCACATATACTATCATACCAGAGTTAGTGTCATCAATGTGCTGGGCTTCTCTACAAACACAGGTAGAAAAGCTGGCAGGAAACGTATGTCCCTGAAACCGTGTGCACTGGGGAAAGCTCCTGCTTCCTCTGTGGCTGGTCACTCATCACTAAAACTGAAACTTGCTGCCCAGTTACAAGTTTCCCTTGTGCATACGATGGGGACTGACTGTTGCTGTGTGCCACAGGCTTTAGCGTTGTTCTTCCCTTAGTAGTTGCTATTCCTAGAAAACATTGACAGTGTTTGTAAGTGCTTGGAGCATGTGCCATTTACAGCAATCTAAACCAGTCTCCTTCTCCCAGTGTGCCTCAAGTGTGATTTGCAGGAGAGGTTGCTCGACCCAGCTTTACTTTCTGGGACAGCTGATGGCACCACGAGAGCAGCAGACGTGAATTCACCATGTCAGATGGCAGCCTGGCCAGCTACAGTGCTGTATAAACTCCGGGTTGTAAAGTAAGTGTTGTTACACTCTTTGCACTTGGTAACTGGAAGGCTGGTATGACAGCAGCCTTCAGTCTTTGTGTGCAATCTCATCTAGTAACAGCACCATAAAGCACTGAGGGACTCCCAGTACTAGTCAGCAAAAATCCTACTTAAGATCCTCTCGACAGCTGTAACTCTGGGGGTTATGGGCCAGCATATCGCAGCCATGCAGGCAGAAGCACAGCACCAAAACCAGTGTTACCATGGCACTAGCATTTCAGGAGTGTCACACCATGGATGTTATTCATGCAGCAGTTTCTCCCTCCAATGTGAAGTTCTGCAGATTGCAGCCTTTGCTCCATATACAGTTCTGCTGTTCTCTCAGTACCTAATGAGGCCCCAGCAATTAACTGGGTGTCAGAGCCTCAGCTAACTGGTTGCCTAGTACTAAAAGGCAAGAAAAACCTCACAGTGCTCTATGACTCATGAGCATTTATTCCCTTTCCTGTCAGCAGCCTGTGGCTGGTGAGCAGAGATCATAACAAGAGGAGTGATGCTCTCTAGTGTCTTTGCTGAGGCTTATTTATAGGAAACATTTAGTGTGATTTCTGAGCTATACAGTTGTTCTTAAAATGATTCCCACCCTGTCAGTAGCTGTAAAGTTCTCAGGAACTGTGCATGAATGGCCCACAGCCAAAGCAGTGCAGCTACTTAATAACCCCCTGTCAGGAAGCAGAAGTGTGCTGTGGACAGGCAGTGTCAAGCACTGTAAAACCTGCAGTGGTGTTTGTGGTGTGGTCTTGGCTCTCTGAGCAGTAAAGCACATGCCAGTTTAAGTGAAGGATAACCATGATCCACTAAAGATCACTGGGAAGACATGTAATGCCTGGGTGAATTACTGCCCAAGAGGCCAGATTAACAATCTGGTTTGTATACAAAATGCACAAAGACTGGATTTGCTCCTTGGCATGCTTTTGTCAACACAGATATAAGGGAATCTGGAAATCAGCATGAAAGCCTTATTTCACTGCAGCTGGATTTTTCAGCAGGGTTTCGTGGTGTCAGGCCACAGTAGTAGAGACATTAAGTGCCTGTAGCAGTACTGCAGCTGATACTGCCATAGAGACTTGAGCTAGTCAGCTGGTAGAGTCTTCTTGCTGGTTTCATGTTGGTTGTGCTTCACTAACATGAGCTGTATATTGCAGGGCTCTGAAATCTGAAGGAGTCTGTGAGTCTGTACTGTATGGCTTGCCCTTCATCATCAAGCCCACAAGCTGCTGGCAGCTAGACTGGGATGAACTGGAGATAAACCAGCAGAGCTTCCATGCTTTATGTTATAGTCTTCTGGTGAGTGTGTGAAAATTGCCTTCTCATGGGGAGGAATTGCCATAGAAAGGAACAGTTGGTGCACATCTAGTAAGATCTCTCTCACCTGCACCAGAAAATGTTTCATAGAATCATAGAATCATAGAATAGTTCGGGTTGGAAAGGACCTCAAGATCATCTAGTTCCAACCCCCCTGCCATGGGCAGGGACACCTCACTCTAAACCATCCCACACAAGGCTTCATCCAACCTGGCCTTGAACACCGACAGGGATGGAGCACTCACAACCTCCCTGGGCAACCGATTCCAGTGCCTCACCACCCTAACAGGAAAGAATTTCCTCCTTAGACCCAATCTAAACTTCCCCTGTTTAAGTTTTAACCCGTTACCCCTTGTCCTGTCACTACAGTCCCTGACGAAGAGTCCCTCCCTAGCATCCCTATAGGCCCCCTTCAGATATTGGAAGGCTGCTATTAGGTCCCCACGCAGCCTTCTCTTCTCCAGGCTGAACAGCCCCAACTTCCTCAGCCTATCTTCATACGGGAGGTGCTCCAGTCCCCTGAGCATCCTTGTGGCCCTCCTCTGGACTTGTTCCAGCAGTTCCATGTCCTTTTTATGTTGAGGACACCAGAACTGCACACAATGCTCCAGGTGAGGTCTCACAAGAGCAGGGTAGAGGGGCAGGATCACCTCTTTCGACCTGCTGGTCACACTCCTTTGGATGCAGCCCAGGATACGGTTGCTTTCTGGGCTGCGAGCACACACTGCAGCCGGCTCATGTTCATTTTCTCATCCACCAGCACCCCCAAGTCCTTCTCTGCAGGGCCGCTCTGAATCTCTTCTTTGCCCAACCTGTAGCTGTGCCTGGGATTGCTCCGACCCAGGTGTAGGACCTTGCACTTGTCGTGGTTGAACTTCATAAGGTTGGCATCAACCCACCTCACAAGCGTGTCAAGGTCCCTCTGGATGGCATCCCTTCCCTCCAGCATATCAACCGGACCACACAGCTTGGTGTCATCGGCAAACTTGCTGAGGGCGCACTCAATCCCACTGTTCATGTCAGCGATGAAGATGTTAAACAAGACCGGTCCCAGCACCGATCCCTGAGGGACACCACTCGTTACCGGTCTCCAGCCGGACATCGAGCCATTGACCACAACTCTTTGTGTGCGGCTGTCCAGCCAGTTCTTTATCCACCAAGTGGTCCATCCATCAGATTGATCTCTCTCCAATTTAGAGAGAAGGATGTCGTGTGGGACAGTGTCAAACGCTTTGCACAAGTCTAGGTCAAAGCTGCAGCTTTATCTCATGGGCCAGGGTTGGGCTTGTAAATCCTTCCAGCCAATGCATCCACTGGAAAGATGCTACAGCACATCAAACCTTAGAGAGACTCAATACCATCAGAAATCCAGTGTTTGGAAGTATGGAGTGCAGAAGTCATGGTTGGGGTTAGACATGCATCTTTAGCTGTGAAAATAATCAGCCAAGGCTTGGGATTTGGAGGACCTTTAAGGCCAGGTTGGACAAGGCTTGGAGAAACCTGCTCTAGTGGAAGGTGTCCTTGCCCGTGGCGGGGGGTGGAACTGAATGAGCTTTAAGGTCCCTTCCAGTCCAAACCAGGCTGGGATTCTTTGACTTTCCATTACTGAGAAGTTGTAAAGCAGAACTGGATTTTTTTCTTAAGAACTGTCTTGCGTTCAATTAGAAACAACCACCATACTGTCCTCACCCCTAATGCAGAATAATGTTCTTACTCTGCTGTGTATAAACATAGCTGCCCCTGAACCCAGCAGCCCCTATAGTAAAAGTGCTGAGGAAGTGGCTATTGCCCATTATTCACATCAGGTTTGGCTTTTGCCTTTTAGAAAAGGAAGTGGATGCTTTTGGCCAGACGTGAGCCACAGAATACTGGTCCGAACTGGAACATTGTGGTGCATTCCTACTACATCATTGTCCCTTCTGACTCTGCCACTCTACTTGTCAAAGCAATCGCTGTCAGAGAGCTCTTGCTGCCATCAACCTTCCCAGCCCTCCTTCCTGAACACCCTGAGAGAGTGCATGGCCCAGTAGAGGTAAGTCACCAACAGCCCTGTATAAACATACGTGGAAAGGATCCCAGTTGTACCAGCAGGGATGAGAGTAATGATCAGCCTTTATTCACAGGACATGCAGCTGCTCTGGAAGATGAATCTTTCTCCCTCATTGCTGGGGAACACGGCTCTCAGTCTGCAGAGACAGGTGCTTTAGGCACAGGATAAATCAATACATAGTGTCTCTTCCAATAGATTCAGGCTTATGTATTTCCAATTGTGCATCCCGAGTTGTCTGCCTCTGCTTCAGGTGATGCTAGGAAGGGCAGAGCCCTCACTATAGGTCTTAGCAGATGAGTAGAGGAGGAAACAGCTGTGAGAACATCTAGTGACAGCTGGAATACAATGGAGCACTCCAGAACTTCTCACCAGCAGCTGATACATCCTACAGCTTTCTTCACAGAAGCAAATGCATGTCCTTTGAGCAATGTTGCATGTCTCTTGTGGGGAGGGGGAAGCAGCGTTATGAAGCACAGAATTAAGGGGGATGGTGCCCAGAAAGGGTGCTCCAGTTTGTTGGCTGATCCTGGGTACAGGGGAGAATAGGACTGCATCCTGCAAGGGAATGCTTAAACCCACTAAGAGCTGTTTGAACATGATTCTTGTTATATACACATCTAAGAGTGGTCCTTGTAGGTAGCAGCACAGCCAAAGATCCCTTCTCTCATCACTGCAGGGTGGCGTGGAGCATCTGTAACACTCCTTCCTGCAAGAATAGTCTCTGACACTAAAACCAACAGCCCCCCTTGGCAAACCCTGCAGCCCCTACCTGTCACATCTCACTAGGCTCTTTCTTCTGTCTGAGCAGAGTGCCTTGAACAGCCTGGAAGTAGAAGTTGCTTATAACCCCTTGCACCTAAAAAGCAACCTCTACAAATACCTGAAGAGTATGTTGTACAAACCTCTGCACAGGCAGCAGGCCCAGTCCAGGGACCAGCGATCAGAGCGGCATCAGCCCAAGCAGGTATGTCCTTGCCTTTGACTAGCCTACCTAGTGTCCGTTCTGCCTTTCTGGTGTGCATTCTTATTCTGTCCCTGTGTTGCAGCATCAGAGCAGAGCCAAAGCCACGGTGGCACCACTTCTGATGGCTCCTTCTCCTGCCCAAGCATTCAGGCCAGCAGCAGCCAGGAGGGATTCCTGCGAGCGCTCCCTACTCCCCAAAGAGTACGAGGAGTTCCTGCAGTGAGCCAGGCACTGCTCTGGGCAGCCACAGCAGGGCAGCCAAGGCTCAAAGCGCGGCCTTGGGCAGACCAGCACTTCCCGTTGTTTGTTCCTCCTTGTTGTTACAGTTTTGTTAGTCACCAAGTCAGTCAGCAGGAAGCTGCTCCAGGGCCCTCTGTCCAGAGATTGAACTACCCCCACATTTCCCATTTCTGTCAGCACACATCACCAACATGCCTCAAATTTGGGTTTCTGAGACGAGGCTGGGACAGGCCACAAACCACAGATTGCTGTCAGCAGGTGCAGAAAAGCTGCCTCAGGGCGGTGAGGAAGTCAAACAGATAAATAGGCAGAAACGTCAAGCTGCCCTCATCCTGCAGGAGGAACAGGGTGTTTGAACAGGCATAAAACAGGGGTTTTGAATTTAATCTTAAAGCTCAGAGCTCTGCCCTCCTGAGAGCACTACCCATGGTGATGCTGATTTTCTTGCTTCCATAACTGGTCTCACTGCCCACTGCCCCAGCTTATGAAGGGGTTTGTAGCAAGTGCCAAGCTGGCTCCTACACACTGACTGCTCCCTGCAGCTGCAGCACAGCACCCAGCAGTGGGGCTGCTTGGACGCTCTCCTCCCTATAGCCCATCTGTGCCCATGGAGCTGTTCCACAAGCCAACACAGCAGTACTTTGGCAGTGTTCAGAAGATGGGGATAGTTGGTCTAGAGCTTTCCAGAGCTTCTGGCCGGTGCTTGCACAGCTCCTAGCCTGATTTTCAGTGCAGCCATAGGCCAGCTGCCCCTGGCAGGGCAGGAGCTGATGGCAGCCCACTGGGCTCACTGGACTCCCTGGATGCACAGCACCAGCTGCCCTTTGTGTTCTACTCTGTTCTGACAAGCTGTTTCAAAATAAAGGTATCCCCTGTAACACCCACCTGGTGCCTGCAGTTTGTGATGTGCTCTGCACACAGCAACCTCAGCACCGAGCTGTACTGCCTGAGAAACAGCCACAGCTGGCTAAGGTCACGATGCAAACACCATGTTCCTGGGGTCACTGCTACAGCAGGGGAACAGAGCCAGTTTTCCCTTGGGATCCCAGCTCAGAACAGGCCCCACAGGCCACCCAGGGCATGGACCTGCTCTTCTCATGCTCTGGCAGCACTCCTTGCCTGGCAGAAGGTTGCATCTCAAGCAGCTGCTTGGAGTAAGAAGTCAAGGGCAGGTACCTTGAGGACAGGGCAGATGCCCCTGCAGGCACAGGGATGTGTGTTGGTTATGGTGTGCAAGCTGGGGGCAACCCCTGCCCAGCAGGCTCACAGTGGGAGGAAGTGGGGAAGGAGCGTAGCAAAGGGCAGCAATGCAAACAAACAGCCCAGTCTGGGGCACACAGACCAGGAACAATGACAATGAAATTACAAAGTCAGGGAAACTGGGGGGAACACGGGGCATTAGTGACAGAACTGATGGTGCAGGTGGAAATTGCTTTGGCAACCATATCACAGACACCAAACTGGGGTCCAGAGTCAACACCTTGCTGATGGGAAGAGGCAAATAAACAGGGGCTTGTGATTATTCCTGATAGAAGGAAGCTGCTAAAGGGAAAATTTGGGAAGAGGGAAAGGGAATATAAGGGGGGAAAATGACAAAACTGGGGCTGTTTGGGGTGAAAAGCCCTCTATCCAGTCACGACAGCGTGAAGCAGAGCAATAACTCTGCTGTTGCTGTGACTAATTCTTGACAGCCAGAGGGAAGGTCCACGCTTTCCCTAACAGCAACCTGACCAGTGATCCCCTGGCAAATCAGCGGTCTCATGGCCTGCACCATGCGAGGCCCTAAAGGGGAGGAGGTAGCAGTTGTAAGAGGCTGTATCTTTTAGAATGGGGAGGAGAAAATGGCAACCCCAAGGGGAAGAGGTTGGCTGGGCTTTGAGCATCTCCCAGGTCATTTTCTCCTGGTTCCAACTGCCACCTGGCCTGTGGAAACCGGGGCTTCTGCTTCATCCCTGCTGTGGCTCCTAGGCCAGTCCCCTGACATTGCTCAGCTCACCTGGGCCGTGTGCTTCCAGCAGAGCAGGGAGCACACAGGCTGCCTCAGCGGAGGAGCCTGCTGTCAGACTCACAACGCACCACCCACAGTACCACCCACAGCACCTGCACGGGGCAGAAGCGAGCAGAGCTGCCCGTCCAGGGCCGGTTCTGCACTGCATGAAATGGGCAGGAGCCACACGTCCCCCGAGCACCTCCACAAAGCCTGAAGCAGGACTGGCTGCCAGGGTACTCACAGGGAGCATGCACTGTACTGCCAGCCATGGCACACACCACTGTGGTACACCCCGGCTGTCAGAGCAGCAGAGGTGCTTCCCTGGTCAACACATGGAAATTACCTGTATGGAGACAACGGAAGTGACACAAAGGAAAGGGAAAGGAGGAGGCCACAAAGATGATCCGGGGCTGGAGCAGCTCTGCTCTGGAGCCAGGCTGAGAGAACAGGGCTGGGGCAGCCTGGAGAAGAGAAGGCTCCTGAAGGGGAGACCTGAGAGCAGCTCCAGTGCCTAAAGGGGCTGCAGGGAACCTGGAGAGGGGCTTGGGACAAGGGCCTGTAGGGACAGGCCAAGGGGAATGGCTTGAACCTGCCCGAGGGGAGACTGAGCTGAGCTCTTAGGCAGAAGCTCTTCCCTGTGAGGGTGCTGAGGCGCTGGCACAGGGTGCCCAGAGAAGCTGTGGCTGCCCCATCCCTGGCAGTGCTCAAGGCCAGGTTGGACACAGGGGCTTGGAGCAAGCTGCTCCAGTGGAAGGGGTCCCTGCCCGGGGCAGGGGTTGGGGCTGGAGGAGCTTTAAGGTCCCTTCCAACACAAACCATCCCATGATCCTATGAAGGCAGACAGAACAAATCCTAATCTAGGCAGGATTCAGAAAAATCATCTCCTGGTCCTAAAGCCAGGGTTCATGCAGACTTGCTGTGGCAACAGGAAGTCTGTGACCAGCCAAAGGCTCAGGCTGCATTAGCCTTATTTCTCATGCTTTTCCAAAGCATCCATTACACCCTGAATTGCTTCCAGAAAGCCATAAGGTGAAGTACAGGGCAGCCGTCTGAGCAAGAGACAGATCTGGTCCCCACACAGAGTCCTGATTAGCAAAGACCAAGAGCCTTTCCCACTGCATACACCAGGGTGCATAAATCAAGTGGGCCAAACGCAGGAGTGTTCCTCCTGTGCTGCATTTACCCCTTAGTCCCGAGGTGGCTGTTAGGAGTGATGATGCCATTCTGAAGCAGGAAAAATCCCTGTCCTTTCCTGGCAGCTGGGGCATGTGGGGCTGTGCAGGGGCCTGGCAAGGGCTGCAGCATTTGCCTTCCAATCATCACCCTCCCCAGTGAAAGCTGCATCAGCCGCTTCTCACGTTGGACACCTTCAGCTCCAGGGGACAGAGCAGACCTGGAGCACTGAGATAGTGACTACAGAGCAGGAGAGACCCCGGGGCTCCACTCCTGGGGCTGGGCGTCATCACTGAGCTCTTGGAGCCTCACACTGGAGTCAACAGCAAGGATTACCGGCAGCCGGCCCAGCCGCTGCTATGCAGTGCCCAGAGCTCTTCTCTGGAGCAGGCAGAACTGCTCTTGGGATGAGCACATGGACCTGCCATGGACAGGAGCAGCCGCACGGGGCCACCTGGCAGCCAACTGCCAGCAGCAGATGCTGCTGCTCAGGCAGGCTCAGATGCTGCTGCTCACACCTCTCGTCCCAAGCAGGAACTGCCTCAGTCTCCCTCAGATTCCCAAAGCCCCTTAGGGTTTTTCCCTTCTCCTGCAGCAAAAGCCCAGCAGGGAAGATGATCCAGCACAGGAGAACAGCCACAGATTGCTCCTGTGCTCCTGTTACAGGACTGAGGCCTCCCCCCTGCAACATGGACATCAGACAAGCGCCCAGTCAGAGCTCCCCACCTTGCCACCATCTCACCAGCCAGGGGACCTGAACACGATGCTCCGGACTTCCCCAGTGGTGTGTGGCTCCTTGGGTCTGAGCAGAGGCTGCAGAAGTCATGCTCAGTCCTCTGCAGAGGTGCACTGTAGTGCTGCCTGTCCACAGAGTGTTCTGCTGCCATCTCTATCCACAGGCTGGTAAGCCTGCACAAGGCAGCAGCAGCCCAGACTCAGAGACAACCAGTGCCAGGGTGTCTGTGAGCCCCACAGAAGGGACACAGAATCTCTCAGAACCACTACCAGCACCAAAAGTACAACCTGGTTTCCCCCTGCATAGGTTTCTGCCAAGGATGGGCACAGCAATCCCAGCCAGACCCCTTGCCTCAGACACGCAGACAGCTGTGGTCACTGGTTTTGCCATTAAAGTCAATGGGATTGAAGAGCTGATGCCTGGCACTGCCCAGCCTTATGCTTGGAGGCCATCACATTTTCTGCTCCCATCAGCCCATAAAGGTATCTGTGAACCTGACTCTATTCCTTAACGCCCTGGCATCTGGGCATCCTAACCACAGCTGGAGCCAGCACACACTTTCCTCCATGGTTTCCTCTTACAGCTCAGTAGCTCAGGCACCGACACGAACTTGTCACCATGTGAACACTGCTCAGCTGTGTTCTCAGATGCTCCCCATCTTGGGTACCCAACAGCCCAGACATGCCACAGGCAAACGCTTCATTCCAAGACATACAAACTTTAATATTAAAATATTTTTGTATAAAAATACTTCTGGAAAGTCTCTCAAGCACCACAGTGGGCATCCCAGCCCTGCACCCAGAGAGGGAGCCAGAGCAGCAGGCACAGGGGGATGGAGCCAGCTCCAGAGCAGAGCAGTACCAGCCATGGCTCTCTTGCTGTGGAAAGGACTTCCAGGGAAACGCAGCCGCTGAGCACGGGTGAGCCTCAGCCAGAGCAGTCCCTGGCCCCAAGCCACCCCCAGGGCCCGTGGAGGACACCACTGCTCATGGATGGGCTCCCCCAGTCCCTCCTAGTCCGGCACAGTGCAGCAGCTGCTATATCACTCCTAAGTCCTCATAGACAGGCGACAAGCTGCACTCATCCACAGACTGCTCCCGCTTGCGCACGTGCTGGGGCTTCAGCACCTGGCTGTAGAGCACCTCCACATTGTTGTTGTTGCTGCTGTTGAGGCTGGGTTTGACAACTGCCTTCTCAGAAGCAGCATTTCCCCGCTGCCTGCCCGGGTCCCCACTCTTCTCGGCACCTTTAGGGATAAAGGCTGCCTGGGGCTTGGGGGCAGGCACTGGCTTGGGACCCTTGGCCTTGGCCTGGAAGGCCGGTACCGAGTAGTCGTCGGTGCTGGGGCTGTAGGGGTACTCGTAGCCGGCCCGGCCGTCGTGGCCCTGGGTGCGCCAGGCCTCGCCCGCGGGACGCGCCTCGTCGTAGATGCAGGCTTGCAGGGGCAGCGCGCGGGGAGCGCGGCCCTCAGGCTCGTCGTAGATGTGCTCCCCCCGCGCGGGCGCCGGGGGGCCCTGCCCATGGGCCTCGGCCCACACCTGCTCGTATGGGCCTGGGCAGAGCGGCCGCCGCTTCCCCTCGTCCGCGGCCCTGCTCGCAGGTTTGCTGTCGATGGGGTCCGAGTACAGCGGGTCCGGGCACGGGCGGAAGCCCTTCACCGAGTCCAGCGGCTCCGAGTACACAGTGCACGGGTCCTCGGCCAGCAGCAGGGCACGGGGCACCTTTGGCAGCGGGGAGCGGGGGGGTGTGCTGGGGACTGCAGGCTTGGCCTGTGCCACAGGGAGCTCTGGCAGGGTCCGCGCCTTCAGCAGGGACACTGCGTCTCTCTCCTCTGCCGCCACACTGGGCCTGGGTGCCAGTCCTCCCTTGGGTGCTGGGGCATCATCCCCCTCTGTGGGCACCTCCAGGCTCAGAGAGTCAGCCAGGGCCTGTCGGATGAGCACCACGCTGGGGCTGTCTGAATCCAGCGAGCCACAGCTCTGACGGTTCTCCTCCACCTGCGCTTTCTGCTCCCTGATGGAGGCTTCCACCAGCCGGAAGATCTCGTTGCCCTGCTTGGTCTCGAAGGTGAAGTTCCCCGGGCCGGAGCTGCAGCGCCTGCCAGCTTCAAAGGAGAACATCACCTGCAGGGGAAGCGGAAGGGTCACATCCTGCCCAGCACCTGCTGACGCAGCACATCGTGCAGGCAGCACATCCTGCTGCACTGATCCTGCACATCCCACAGGAGAGACTCCACAGGACACCCAGCTCCTTCTGCTCCCTGCAGTGAGGCGGCAACTCAGTGAGCAGCTCCTCGGGGGGCTGGGGGGTGCTGTGGCCAGCAGCTGTGCTCAGCACTGTGCAGCGCTGCCCAGCAGCCCAGAGCAACCTGTGCAACTGGAGCTGTGTGCACACCTGAGGGGACATCACTGCAAGATGCCCCAGGGCCAGACCTGCAGGTCCTGCTGGAGACCTGCTGCCTCACCTGAGCAGCTCTGGCAGGGTCAGCAGCTGGCACCAGACAGTCTAGGAAATACCAGGCAGGTAGCACCGAGAACAGAGGGGTGCGAGATGACGAGTGACAGTTCAGCACAGGGAACTATTATGGGCAGCCTGGAAAGTCAGGTCTAGTCAGGCACAGGGAAGTGACCCACAAGCATGAGATACAAGACGTGGAACATGGCTTTCCGCAAGAGAACAGCCAGAAGCAGCAGCTTGGCTACCAATAGTAAGCAACGCATCTGCCTTAGCAGCATTATTCTGTTAATGGTATGAAGTACTCTAAAGAGAAGTCTTGCAACAAGGCTGTGTTTCTCAGGCCTGAGCTCACGCTCAGGTTCCCACCAGCAGATGCTCACTTCCTTCTGAACCTCAGTCCCTGAATCCAGGTGAGATTTCTGCCCCATGGGTGCTTTGTCACATGCAGCAGCAGTCCCTGGGGTCGCTACAAAAGCCGCTGGGGCCAGACTTCCTTTTGCGGGTCAATGCTGCCAAACACAAGGACCAAGCCATCGCTGCTTGGGACCTGTGGGTGCAGCTGCCTGCTCCTCACACTATGCAACTCCTGTCCTGCCCTGGCACAGACCCTGCAGATGAGCCGCCGCCTTCCCA
Source organism: Lathamus discolor (assembly GCF_037157495.1). Classification (NCBI taxonomy): domain Eukaryota; kingdom Metazoa; phylum Chordata; class Aves; order Psittaciformes; family Psittacidae; genus Lathamus; species Lathamus discolor. The sequence goes on along the minus strand of NC_088884.1, from coordinate 165,952,551 downwards.
AGCACGGCTGTTTCCACTCCTGTTTTGGTAAAGTGCTGCCGAAGGCACCATTAGCAGACTGAAGCTGACAGCGGCGCTTCTATAAACAGCCCTGGGAGACCACTTCCTCCCCGTCCAGCGCGGCAGGTACCTCTTGTGCTCAGGGGAGCAGCAAGACAGACTGGGGACCTACTGCTGGAGGACACTGGAGAAGGGACAGACCTACACAGGTCAGCCAGGCTAAGAGCAATATGCCCCATAAGGTGACCAAATCTAGAGGACCTGGGGTCTCAAAGAGCTCCTGCTCTGGCCACCATTCTACAGAAGGGATGGAGCGAATCTGGGGTGGGCCCAGGGCTGCAGGGAGCTGAGGTCCCAGGAGGCTTGGGGGAGCTTGCACTGCACAAAATTTGCCTGTCCCCAGCACAGGCTGGGGAGTGCTGGGATGAAAAGTGGGGACAAGCCAGCTGCAGGGGCTGCAACGGACCCAGCGGGAGCGGGTCAAGGATCACGTAAGAGAGAGCTCTGCACAGCCATGCCCTCCGTGGTGCATGGCCTGCCAGCCCCTGCTTCTGCACAGGGACACGGGTGGGAGCCGAGGCCTGACAGACTCACAGGCATCCCTGGGGGCTCTGCTGGGGCTGCCGAGGGCTGCAGCAGTCCTGGCATTTGGCAGAGCCCACTTCCCAGCTGGCACAGGCTGCTTGGGCACATCAGCTCTTTACCCTCTGGCATGGGAAAGCCCATGGGGGAACAGCACACAGCATCCCCCAGCCCCTCACCTTGTCCCGGCCGTATCTCCGCAGCAGACGGTAGGGCCAGATGTAGAGGATTTCATTTGTCCGTGGGTCCTTCAGGACGAGGCTGTCACGCTCAGCCTTGAGCACATAGGCACCGCGCAGCTCGCATCGCTCCGCAGCCTCGGTCCGCTGCACCGTCACCCAGAAGGTGTTCACTGTGGGGACAGCGATGCTCAGGGCAGGGCAGAGGAAACCACGTCCCCAGGCAAGGCCTCGCCGGTGCAGCGAAGCCCTGGTGAGAGGGCAGCAGCAGGAGAGGCCCCACAGAAGGCAGCCCAAAGTCGGGGCAGTGGCAGGTCCCACCTTCATCTCTCGAGTAGTAGATGGAGTTCACGGCCATCTCCAGGGCTGGTGCCTCCCCGCTGCCCTCTCTGCCACGCCGGGCCGCCATGCCAGCATGGCTGGGGCCATTCCCCTGGCAAGGAAGAACAGATCAGCCCCAGCTCCCCCTTCCCACACCGGCCCCGGGTTCCCTTGCAGCCACTGCCCCCCGTCAGCCCCCCTGCCCTCCCCAAGGGGCCAGCCCCGCCCCACACAGCTTGGCCTCTCTGCAGCCACACCAAGCCCTTCCCTGCCCAGGGTCAGTGAGAGACCACAGGGTGCCCACCCCCAAGCTGCCATGAATGGGGCTCCTGGCACGACCCTGGGCTGTGCCCTGGGCAGGGTGCAGAGGACAGCAGCATCTCCTGGCAGCCCTGCCCCGCAGACCCTGCCTCTCCATGCAGCACAAGCCAGCACCGAGACATGGCTTCCTGTGGGACAGCACCTGGAGGTCCCAGGTCCCCATCCCCTGCTGCTCCTCAATCACTGTGGTGTGCCCATGCAGGTGCCGTGGTGCTGAGGCTGAGAACAGTTCTGCTCCAGTGCAAGCACACCAGTGCCCAAAGCCTAGCATGGACCCAGGCATGCTTTCCCAGCAGTATGAGCAAGGCAGGGAGCTGATGAAATGACCCAGTAACACAAGGGTCTGTGTCCTGCCTCTGCACAGGCAGGGAGGTGGTGCCTGTGTCAGTGCACAGCCCGCAGAAGGGAAGCAAGTGCTTCTATTTTAACACATGCAGAACTGAAAGTGCATCGCACACACCCTGTCAGCAGCCCTGTCCCAGCAGCAGGGTCCCCTGCGGCCTGTGTGGGGGATGCACCCTCAGTGCTACCCCAGGTAGCAAAGATCCTCCTCCAGGGAAGGCCCACACAAACCAAAGGCTCACAGATGCCCTGCAAGAGCTGCTTCAGCAGATTCTGCACTGTCTCACGAGGGTCTGTACTTGGACAGGAGCTGGAAGCTGTTTTTCAAGGGCACGTGGGATGGGGCTGCAGCAGTGTAAGTCTTGCAGAAGCCAAGCTGTCACAGTTTCAGTTTAAAACCTGCTACGAGCATCTTAACAAGACACGAGGCACAAAAAGAGGCATTGGGTTCTCTTGTTTGGCTCCTAAACAGAATGGGGACTGCTAAAACCCAGTGTCCTTAGAGCCAACAGCAGCAGCTCCTGCTCAGGTAAAGCATGGAAGGCAGCAGGTTCCAGCCTGGGGTCTCAAGGGCCGCCTGATCTCCCACCTCCCCTTAGGGCTTCATTTGGATGCACTCCTTCGTCTTCCAAAGCTGTTCTGAACTCCAAACCTCTCTGGCCTCACTTCCACACTGCTGACCCCTCCCACCCTCCACGCAGCAACAGGGAACCTGACACAAAATCACGCTGCCCATGCGGATGACCAGAAACCACAACTGAGGACCTTCAGCTTTCTGCAGAGGCCACACGTGGTTCCTGTGCCTCTTGCTCCAGGCCAGGCCTCTCCAGACCACATGCCATCCTTGCAGCCTCCTGCTCACCACTTCCTATAGCCCTCAGCTTGCTCCTGGACCTCAAGCACACAACTGACCACTACCGTGTGAAGGATGGCACGAGTACATCCCTGCTCCGAGCAGACATTCCCCTGCCTCACCCCCACCCCGCACCACTTTGAAGGCATGGGCTGTGTCCCTAGCTCAGCCTCAGGCCATTTCCAGAACAAAGGCTGCAGCACTGCCTGTACCAGACAGACATAGGCATGGACATGGAGACATTTCCAATACCAGCCAGTGCCTCTTGGCCTGGTCAGCAGGACACCTGGTCAGCAGGGTGTTATTTACCCTGCAAACACCTATGTTGCTGTGGGAAGAAGCCAGGATCAGCAGCAGCGCAGCCAGAATCGGCCAGAGCACAGCCCAGGGCTCTGTAAGCATCTATTAGGAGGGAGGGCAGGGAACCTGAGGCAGGATGAAGTCTGGACAACCACACTTAAAGGCCACTGCTGTTCAAACTGGGACATCCCTGCTGACCCTGGCTGCAGGGGAAGGCTGCAGAGCTGCAACTGGGGCACAGGCACTGGGTGGGGGGTTCCAGCAGCAGGCGGGAGCAAGCCCCAGGGTTGAGCAAGGGGGGGCCACTGGCCACTGACACCCGGGGCCAGGCAGGTCCCAGAGCTGGGCACCAGCAAGGCTCTTGGGGCTCTGCTTCTGTCACTGCTGTGGCAGGAAAGGCAGCAGTGGGTGAGACAAGAGGAAATGATGCTCCTCAGCCATCACCAGCCCGTCTCTGGGGGCGGGGTGAGGACAGGCTCAGAGATGGGGAAAAGCCCCACCTGGAACAGTGCTGCAAGCAAGAATTACTGACGGTGTGCTGAGGAGTCCTGTAAGCCACCTGCCTCCTGGCGTGGGGGAGGGGCCCAGAGCCTCAGCGACAGTGCTCTGACCTCTGCGACCACTCATGGATGCTCTGGGGCATCTCTCCCTTCAGTGCCATCTCCTCCTACTGGGCAGGAAGGGGTCACCCCCCCACACACACCGGGACCCGCGGCTCGCTGCCCCGCCCGGGGCCGCCTTGGCCGAGGGCCCCTCGCTCGCCCCGAGGCTCACCGGGAAGGCGATCTCACACAGCTTCGCCACCCACTCCTCGCTCTGCTGCTTGTCAGCCGCGAAAAGGTAGCTCCTGTCGCTGGTTTCCAGGCGGAAGACAGCGGTGCCGGCGCGGGGGCCGCTCTCGGGCACGGGCCCCACGCTGGTGCAGTCCGCCAGCCGCACCACCGTCTTGTCCAGCCGCCCGGTTCCCAGCCGCTCCGGCGGCACCGGATCCTTGCAGTCGAAGAACTCCAGGCGGGCGACGCCATGTTGGCTGGCCGGGTACAGCACGAACCAGCTCCGCTTCCACTTCTGCAAGGCAGCGGGGTCACACGGGGCCCGGACCGGGCACCAGCGAGGGCACCCGCGATGCTCGGCCGGGCCGGCAGCGGCGATCGGCCCCGGCCGCACCCAGGCGGCGCCAGGGGAGCCGAGCCTCGTCGGAGAGGGGGCAGCCGCAGGACCCCTCGGCCCAGGGGGGCCGGTGGCCCGCAGCGCCCCGGCCCCGCTTCCCCCGTCGCCGGGCAGCGCTCTCGGCCTGGCCTGACCCCCAGCGCGGTGCCGCCCCCCACCAGCCCGACCCGCGGGGAGGGAGAGGGACGTGCGGCGGGGCCCACCTTGGTGCCGAACTTGTGGCTGTGCTGCACCAGCAGCGGCCCCTCCTTGGCCGGCGGGTCCATCCCGCGCCGCTGCTGCGCTTCCGCCCGCCGCGAACGGCGCCGGCCAGGGGCGGGGACAGGGAGGGAGTGCGTGCGTGCGTGCGTGCGTGCGTGCGTGCGTGCGTGCGTGCGTGCGTGCGTGCGTGCGTGCGTGCGTGCGTGCGTACTGCGAACTGGACGCGTGCCCTGCGCCGGTGCCGCTGCGCCGGTCCCGAGCGGAGTCCCTGCAGGGACCTTCGGGAGCCCGGGTGGTTCCCGTGGACCCGGCAGCTGCGGCCCCGGCTGTCGGCGCGGAGCTTGCCCTACCGGAGCCCCGCTACCCGGCCCTGCACGGCGCCGCCTGGGGCCGAGGCATGCGGAGCGCCGTGGGCTCGGGATGGGGCCGGGAGCGGGATCGTGGCACCCGGAGCTACCTCCACAGGGACGGAGCCGTGGGAGCACAGCCAGCGGCCGGCTGTCCCTGGCGGGGGGGAGGGAGCTGGCTCCTGCTGCTGCCGGCTCCGCTCCCGCGGGAGAGATCTCGGCTCCAGAGCTGCTTGAGGACCTGTCCCACGCTGTCCTGAGCCGGGGAGGAGATGGAGCCTCGGCCCTACCCCTGCCGCCCTCCCTAGGCGTCAGGGCCTTCCCACCCGGCAGCTTTGCCATCTCCTGGCGGCAGCTGGGTGAGGTCAAGCTGAGTGTGGACGCTGAGCCGCAGGCTGTGACCAGGGCCCGCAGCGCACCCTGGGAGGTGGGTGTCCAGCCCCCCGGGACAGCACGGTCCTTGCCCCACGTACTGGCAGTTACACAAGTGCTGCAGGGAATGACCGGCTGCAGGGAGAGGTCTTTGTAGACGTCTGAAATGATGATCTGAGCAGTGCAACACGCTGGCAGGTCACCTGGGAAATAAGAGGGGTAAAACCTGTCCTGCCCCACTCCATGAAGGACCCTCCTGCACATGCCCCAGCCAGGCACCCTCTGCGGTGGGGAAGGCTTCAGGGGTGCTGCAGAGCACGGCTCCATCTGATACCAAAACTGACAAACAGGAAAAGTGGTCAGGAAAGGAGCAGAGCGATGCAGCAACGTCAAACACAGGCCTGTGCGTACGCAGGTACTGCCCAGGGGTCTCTGCGGCTGCAGGGCAGGGAGCTAATGACATGGCAGCACTTTTGCAAGACACAACCTGTGGGACAGAGACATCACGAGCCAGACGTGTCAACAGCTCAGAGCAGTGCGGAACAGCTCCAGGACATGGGGGCTATTCGGTCTTGGGAAGCTGCAAAGGCGGAAGAAATAAATGCCCTCGGCCGGTACCGGGAGCAAATCGGCATCTGGGGACATGGGGGACAAGGTGTGGGGGCGGCAGGGACATCGGGCTGGGCCCTGGTGCCAGTGCGCGGTGGTGGCTGCAACCCTCCCGTGCAGCACCGGGCTGGGCTGGGGACCAGGCACCGCACCGGGGGAGTGACTCCGGTACCTCCTCCCGGGGTGATTTCCGGATCGGGCTGAACCGCCCGGGCCACTGCGGGGCCGTTTTGCCCTGGGGTTACGAAGGACCCCCCGCCCCGCCCCGCTCCGCCGGGGCCGCCCCTTGCGCTGCGGCGGCCGCGTCTCCGCGGGGGGAGGGCAGGCGGTGGGGCTGTCCCTCCGCGCACCCCCATCCCTCCCTCCGCCCTTCCCTCCGCGCATCCCTCTGTCCCTCCGCGCATCCCTCTTTTCTTCCGCGCATCCCTCTTTTCTTCCGCGCATCCCTCCGCTTCTAACCGCATCCCTCCGCGCATCCCTCCGTTCCTCGGCGCATCCCTCCATCTCCCCGTGCATCTCCCCGTACAACCCTCCCTGCATCACCCCGCACCTCCTGCCCGCCCCAGCACCGGCAGGGCCACTCCTGCGCCGCTTATGGCGGGGCGGCCGCGCTTCCTCTGCGGCGTGGTGGAAGGTAGGTCCGGGCTCTCCGAGGCCTCACCCGGCCATTGCAGGGGCTGGCCAAGTCACCTGGGGCGAACCGGGACCGGGAAGGGCTCGCAGGGAGGCAGCACAGGACCAGGTCTCTGCGCGGGGGTACGGGACCAGCACCCCCGACTCTTCCCAGAGCACTGCTGCACCCTGCAGCCAGCACCGCACAGCCGACCCGCATCGCCCCGCGATGGGGATCCGCGGCTCTGCCCCCAGCTCCCTGCGATGGGTTTTTCTCTGCCCTGGGTGTGCGGAAGCAGCATCCTCCTGTGAGCCCCTGCTGCCTCCCTGCCCGCGGTGCAGCACTGCTCGGGCCATGCCCAGGGCTGGCCAGGAAAAGCGTGGGCTCTCTATGGTTTAGCCCCATTCTCCTGCTTCCCAGTGCCCAATTCCTGTTTCTGCAGCAGCTCTGTGGCCAGGCCTGGCACCCACTGGGCAAAAGCATCTCTGCTTTCCCTGGCAGCACAGTGCACTGCTGAAGCCACTGCCTGTCCTGGGAGGAACCAAAAAGCACTGCACAAATAAATGCAAAATAAGTAAGAAGTGCAGGGATGGGGAAGTTGATAGTAAAAAGAAATAAGTCAGACAAGAATCATTGACTTAGAAAGCTGACCTGGGAAAGAGAAGGACACATGCTGCCAGTAGAGCCACTCCAGGAGGAGGAGGTCCCTGGACAGTGAGGAAGGATAGTCATCCCTATCCTGGTAGCACAGGCCCTGGCAGGGGCAGCTGTAGTAGTACTAAGCCAAACCGGGAGTGATGAGTCCTACGCAGAGCTCCCTGCTCCCTCCTGGCACACAGGCATGGGGAGCAGCAGCCAGAGAACAGACTGGTGCCTCTGGGTGACCTGCACCCAGTACAGGAGCAGGGCTGGGAAAGGTTGAGTCTGCTTCCCAATGTGTTCAACAGGAATTTGCCGATAGTAATGCAGAAAGTGCTGAGGGACATCCCAGAGTTTGTCAAGTGATGACATTGATGGGTTGTAGTGACCTGGGCCATGGAAAAGCTGAGGTCCCAATGCACAGCATCACCCAGCAGCTCTCGGCTGTCTTTGGCAAAGCAGAGCACCAGTATCACCCCTCTGGAGGTGCAGCCACAGGAACAAACAGATTTTGCTGGTAGAGCTTCAGCCACTTTTCTGAGCAGAATGCACTGGGATGGCGTTTCCACAGAGCTGCTGCTGGCAAGACACGTGCTGGAGTGAGCAGCATATGTGTGACTTGTGCCAGGTCACAGCCAAGGGTGGGCAAGGCATATGCAGGCAGGTGCTGTACAGGGACTCCTGGGGCCAAGCAGGAGTTTCTATGGATTGGGAAGTGGAAAATCTTATCTGTCATGGGAATACCTTTTTAGGGTGAAATGTTTGCAGGATCCTTGAGTGGCCACAGTGGGGTGGGTGGGGAGGTGATGGGATCACCGTGTAAGTGTTCACCCAGGTAGATCTCTCTGCAAAGGAGATAATGTTCGATGTGTGCTGTGGCACCACCAACCACAGCACTGGCCAAGGTTAGGGCTGAGGGCTGCAGGGTGGGTTTCCACCAAAGGGGGCAGGGCATGGGGGTCCTCTTGCAGGCCAACCCACTCAGTGCACTCTGGAACCTCGGGGAAATGGGATGTTTCCTGAGGAATGCTGCTTCATGCCAGATGCTGGGAGCTGGATCTTTCTCCCAGACCAGCAGAGTCATTGTGATGTGCCCTTGTGTGCCGCTCAGTCCAGGGAATGCATTCATTCCCCTGAGTACCTGCTCCTCTCAGAAAGTGTATTGATGGATTTAGAAGCTTCCCATCCAAAACTGGGAAGCTGCCTTGATGGTTCATTGCCATCACTGTTCAAAGGGTGGTTTCTTTGAGACTTCACACTGCAGCTGCCAGATCTTGCAGAGACATAAAGTGACGGAAGATTTTTCTCTTGCTGAAGTTCAGGTCTGTTCTGGGCCACTTACAGGTTCCCCTTAACTGCTCCTTGTTGAAGCTGTCAAATCTGCCTCTTTCTGACCCACTTACCTGCCTGTCCTTCCACTGTCCCCAGGTGAACTGGCTTGCTTTCCACTGGGTATTCTCTGCACCTCCCAGGTCTTCCTTCATGCAGGAATAGGAAGGGTCCCTCCTCAAAAGCATTCCCAACAGGGAAGTGAGTGCTGCGTGTCCAGCAGTGCCCCTGCTCACTATGTCCAGCCACAGACAGTTCCCTGCCATGCAGAGCACAGGGCAGCCCATCGGCTGCTGTGGTGCTGCAGTTTGGGTCACACAGTGGTGCTCAGCAGCCACCTAAAGCAGCAGCACAAGTGGAAATCTTAAGAAACACTTGATAATTTGCTGACTCCAGATCTGCATTTCCTGCATTCGGTTTTGTTGATACGAACCTTCTGGAAGGGCGATGTCCTTTGGGCCAGCCTGGGCGCTCTTTGCTGAGTGCCTTTGGTAGCAGACAGCTGGCGTGGTTGCTCCCCGTTGTGCTTTCCCTCTCTGGGCTGTCCCTGTGTAAGCTTATGGGGGTGGTGCTTTCCAGTGGGGGACAGACAAGGTGTCTGAACCGTCTTGTGCAGCCCCGGCCCCTGTGGGCAGCCCTTCAGGCCGTTTGTGTGCCCTGAGCTGAGCAGCTCTGCCATGGGCCAGGGACACTGCCCCAGGGCCCTGCCCTGCTGTGGTGCAGGGTCCTGGGTACAGGGTGTGGGGGAGCTGCATCAGTGCGGTTTTGCTGCAGTTTGAGTTGTGCGGTGGTTAAAGACAGGGCGAGCAGCTCCTAGAGCGCACGCACAGCAGTGATGCTCTGCTTGACCCAGCTCACACCAACACAGACAGTGAGATGCAGAGGGCAGCAGAGCTGGTCTCTATAAAGAGAAAATCTGCAGGCAGCAGCCTGTGGGGTGGCTGTACCACAGCTCTGCCCCGGTGAACCCCACACCCGAGCCAGCCCGCAGCCATCTCCTCTAGGCCTGGCTTTTACTGTGCAGATTCCCCAACCTGGGTTAAGTGCTACCCTGTGCAATCCTTCCCAGCTGCCTTCTTCCGGGAAGGATGGAAGCACAGACATTACACCCACTTGCTCGAGTACCAGCGCCCAGCAAGAACACAGCTCGGTAATAGACGTTTGAAGTGCTTAGAGGTGCACAATGAGGGGATCTCTGGCTTAACAGCAGCCACTTGGGGATAGTACAGAGAGGGGCTGTTTTAACGCAGTTACTGACAACTGCATTTTGGCTTTTCCCTCTCCCCACCCCCCCTTACAGGCTTCTATGGGAGACCATGGTCTATGGAGCAAAGGAAACTCCTCTTCGAATGGCAAGTACCCTGCATTTTCCTCTCTGAAGGTACCAGTCTGTGGCAGAGGGACAAGGTAGAAGCAGAGCGCTGTGGAGGCAGGAGCAGTGAAGGAAAACATGCTGGTGGGAGGCTCCTGGGGCTGATCTGCCCTTGGGACACCGGGGTGATGCCGGTGAAGGGGCCCATGCTTCTCCTAGGGCAGCTCCTGCAGTGTCCCCTATCCCATCCCATCCCACCTCACCCCACCCCACCCCACCCCATCCCATCCCACCCCACCCCATCCCATCCCATCCCACCCCAGCGCTCTGGCACCCTCAGATGCAGCCCAGGGAAAAGCTCCCCTTCCCTGGGCTGGGTGTAGAGGCTGCGGATGGGTGGACAGCCCAGGGACAGCCCAGGGACAGCCGGACAGACGTGGCTGTGCTGCCGGCAGATGGTGCTGGGGCTCTGCTGCAGCCCAGCTGCAGCCAGATGTGCGTGGCTGGGGCCTGGACACCCCAAGGGAAGAGGGTCTGGGGCCCAGGAGGGGCTGGGTGTGCACTAGCCCCCGTGTGCTGGCACGGGTGCTGCAGTGAGGGTGCAGACCCACGGGGAGCTGCCAGTGGGGCAGAGCTGGCCTACAGGAGGAGTGGTGGCAGCCAGGAAGGGTTTGGAGAGGAGCAGGAGCGGGCCTTGGGAAGCACCAGCAAAGCTGCTGCAGCGTGGTGAGGGTCAGCTGGGGCAGGACGGGGCTGGGGGGCTGGGGGTGGGAGCTGGAAATGGGAAGTCCGAGGCATATGAGGGTGAATGCAGGGTGTTCAGTGGGCTGGAAGCCCACCTCCGGGGCTGACCTGGCAGGATGAGCCTTCATCTCCTTACCTCTGAGCTGTGTGGGCCTGGGCAGTGCCATGTGGCAACAGCCCCCGTGGGTGCCTGGCTGCAGGACGTGCTGCATGACCACTGCCACCAGCAGCAAGTGACCAGCTCCCCACGGCCAGGGCCACTGTCCTGGAGCCAGGCTCATCCCTGTGGAAACAGGGCACAGCAAACCCACATCACTCCACTGTGACTCCATCACTTTATCCTGAGGCTGCCATTCCTGCCTGGTTGGAGGTGGCCCTTGTGTCCCTGTGAGTCCCCATGCATGTCTGTGTGTCACCACTTGTCCCTGTGAAGGGAAGATGTGGGCTGTTTGCTGGTCTCTGCACAGGCAGTGCGCTGGGGACAGCGGGGCCATGTGCTGGTCACTGTGCTGATGGTGGCACTGGCAGCCTTGCACTGCATGGGGAATGTGCCACTCATGCTGCGAGAGTGCCCTGGTGACGGTGGGGAGCTGAAAGCACAGGGAAGGAGCAGAGGTGCAGAAAAAGATAGCTTAGAAAGCAAAGGGCAGCGGTTTCTGTGGTGTTTGGAAGCACATGAGGAATGAGCCCGGCTGGTGATGGCCTGGTCTGGTACCAGATGGCGATCTATGTTCTCATGTTTGTAAATGTCAGCGGTGTGTTCGTCAGTGGCATTCTTCCCTGGAAAGAAACAAGATGAGGCACTTGTATCACGCGGTCCATGAAGTGCTTCCAGTCTGCTCCTCGTGGGAAAACGGAAAGCATCATCTCCTAGGGCAGATAAACACAAACAAGCGAGTACCTCAGCTGGCTGTCCCAGTGCCAGGAGAGCTGTCCAGGGAGGTGTCTGCCCCGGCCGGGTAATTCCCAGGGAGTCTTGGATTGCTGGGGAGACTCTGGAAGGGATTTGTGCTTTCTGAAGCCAGCAAGGGCCTGGTGATAGTGCAGCCGGATCTCCTGAAGCAGGCAGGCTCTAATCTCTCTCAGACCTGGTTCCCTTCAGCTCTGACTGCAGTGCAGCTTCGGGAGAGCTGGAGACCTTTCCTGTCCCATCTCATGGAATGTGTGTCCCTAAGGGTCTCCCTGCACCCCTCCATAGCCTGACTCCTGGGTGAGGGTTTTCCCCGGGGAGATGAGCACACTGGGCTCCAAGACTTGCTCAGAGGTTTCCCTCCTGTGTCTGTGTGGGGCTTCTTGTCACTCACTCTAGTTTATCAGTGTCCTTCCCATGCTGTGGCCACTGCTCTGGCAGCATCTGCAGCCAGCACAGGGGTCACTGAACCTCTCCCGTCCCGCTGCACACTCTGCAGTGATTCATCTGGGGCTCTTTTCTGCTGAGCTACCAGTGGCATTGCAGAGGACAGTCATGCTCAACTGATCACTCCTTATGCTGGCACCTCAGACACCCTGCCTTCTGTCTTCTTTCACCTAGGCAGGACTTGATGCTTGGCCGCATTAAGAAGCATGCCGCCTGCTGAAGCGCAGCTTAGCAGCTATCTCCCATCACCCCCAGTGCTGTGTTTCCTCCTTTATTCTCCACTTACTTGGTCTCCACTGCCTGCAAACGGCACAGTCACAGCCTCTGGCTGTGTTTCACTCTTGTCTTGCTCCGCTGCCTGCCCAGCCCAAGCTCTTCATCAGGACTCGCCCTGCTTCAAAGACCTCTGGGGCTCTTTGGCAGCGCTCCTGCAGTGCCAAAGGGCTCCTCTGGCTGGCCTTGTGATGTCTGTGGATCAGCGCTGCTGTGACCCCCTTAGCAGGGGCAGGGGTTTAGATGTGCCCAGATGATTCCTGCCGGTCCCTGCGGGGAGCTGCAGGGTCTGTGCAGGGCTGAAGCTGGAGCTGGAGCTGTCCTGGAGGAGCAGCACATGAGGTCAGGTCCAAATACATTACGCTGTGTTAGATGGGCATGAGGGTAACTGGGTACCTGCAGCCCCTGAGGCTCTTGGCTTGGGGAATGAAGAAGCTGGTGCAGGATTCAACCTCTAGGAAGCACAGGAAAGGGCAGCGTGTAAGTAGTCCATGTCAGTGCTCGTGGATGAGGAGTTGGTGGGTGGCAGCATCAAAGAATTGCAGTCCCTGGCTCAAGGTGCAAATGGAAACCAGTAACAAGTGGTGTCCCATAGGGGTCCATATTGGGACCTATGCTATTTAATACCTTCATCACTGATGTAGTGGGATCAGGCACCCTCGGCGAGTTTGCAGAGGTCACCAAGCTGAATGATGCAGTTACCACCTGGAGGGAGGGAATGGGATCCAGAGGGACCTGAACTGCCTCAGAGGTGGGATCATGAAAATCTCATGAAGTTCAACAAGGTCAAGTGCAAGGTCAGGTCAGTCCCCAATATCAACACAGGCTGGGGGATGTAGGGGTTGAGGGCAGCCTGGGAGAAGGACTTGGGGGTGTTGGGTGAGGAGAAGCTCCCCATGACCCGTCTTCAGTGAGCGCTTGAGCCCAGAACCCTGCCATGTGCTGGGCTGCACCCCCACAGCGTGAGCAGCAGCTCAGGGGGGGATCCTGCCCCTCTGCTGCCCTGATCCAGCTCGGGGGCAGCAGCACAAGCCCTGGAAGTGCTGCTGCAAGCTGCAGGGTTGGTTTGTCCTGATGGAGCTCCCCAGCAGGACCGCAGGGCTGGGGCCGCCTGCAGCCATGGGGCTGTGTGGAGCAGCAGACCAGGAGCTGCTCTTCTCAGTGTTCCCCAAGGATCTCCCCCTTCCTCCCCCAGGAGGCTGGTCTGGCCCCTCACCCTCCTCCATTCCTTAGGCTTTTTATCACCACAGGACTTTGTGGAGCGGTTGGAACAGGCTGTTTAGGTTAAGTTGGTGCCTCCCACCCACCTTTTCCGCAGCAAGGTTGTTCACCCGTCTCCGGACAGGCAGCATCCTCCTGGTCCCCGAGACCTTCTCATCTGGAGGTCCCTAAACACCACCAATGGTTGGCCTTAGCACCGGGAGCGCTGGTTTATGTCTTCATGTCCAACACGCTCCTGCAGGGCTCCCGGAGCAGGGCATTGCTGTGGCTCTGGGAGAGGGCTGCGTGCAAGCAGGGCTGGAAGCCTGCAGGACGCGGTGCAGCTCTGGGGCAGGAGAGGGCACCGTGTGCGGAGCGGCTCTTGGTGACCCCGGTCCTTGCTGCGCAGGCTGAGGCGCTGGGGGCTGAACTGCTACATGTACGCGCCCAAGGACGAGCTGAAGCACCGGCTGCTCTGGAGAGAGCCCTACACGGAGCATGAGGCAGGTACCGGCTTTGCGGGCCCTGCGTGAGCGGGCTGCTGGCGTCCCGGTTCCTCGGGGAAGCGAGGGCTGCAGCTCAGCCGGGGCCAGGCCGGGGTTACCGCTTCAGCTGGGAACCTGCCCACTGCAGGGAGCCCAAGTGTGAGGGGACCCCCAGATCCTGTGCGGCGCAAGGAGCCTTCCCAGCCCTTGCCCTTCAGGAATCCCTTGGAGCCCCCAGCATGGGGAGCTCCTCACATGGGTCTCTCACAATGTGCTCAAATACACCAGGGCCCAGATCCTTGCAGAAAGTCCTGTGTCCCAAAGGACTGGGACTCGCTCTCCTGCGTCCCTCCCCCTGGATGCTCTCGTATCTCCTGCTGCCCTCAACTCCTTCCTTGCGGGTCACTGTGGTTTCCTCTCCCCTCACCCCTTGTCTCCCTCCACCCCTTGTCTTTCCCCACCCCTCTTCTCCCACCGCTCACAGCCCATTCTCTTTCCCTAGCCCACATGCGTTCTCTCATCGAGGCTGCCCAAGAGCGGGGTGTGCAGTTTGTGTTCGCCATCTCTGCTGGCCAGGACATGGTGTTTTCAAGTGCTGGGGATCGGCTCCTGCTGCAGCAAAAACTCAGGCAGGTACCGTGGGCCATTCCTTCATCCCCCTGCTCTCAGGTGAAGGGCATAGTGCCTGTGTGGGGCTGCGCTGCTGCTGCTGCGCAGGGAGCGGGTCAGGGGGTTCCCGTGGCAGACGAGCCGTCCCTGTCACGCTGGGTCCCTGTCACCGCTGGGCTCTGTGTGTGCCTGACTGCAGCACTGGGCAGCGGAGGGACCGGAGCTTGCTGGGCAGCGCTGGTGGCCATTGCAGGCCGGTGCTGAGCCCCAGTCCCCAGGAGGGTAAAGAGCTGCTGGCACAGGGGGTTTGCCCCATGGCGTGGGCAGCTCTGCCCGTCCTGCCCCCACAGGTACCCCAGACCTCACTGTCCTCAGTGGCACGGGGGTTGTCAGGGACTCGCTGCAGCGCAGGGCTCCAACAGCAGCCCGTGTCCATGCCCATGCCTGCAGGTGGCTGCCATGGGGTGCCAGGCCTTTGCGCTGCTCTTCGATGACATCGACCCCTGCATGTGCCAAGCTGACAGAGACGCCTTCCCCTCCCTGGCGCAGGCTCAAGCCTCTGTGGCCAACGAGGTGTACCAGGAGCTGGGCCAGCCCCCCGTCTTCCTCTTCTGCCCTACAGGTACCGCCTGCAGCCCCCGGTGCTCGCCCAGCTGCGGTGCCCTTTGGCTGCCTTCACCTATGTGTGCTAAGAGCTGACTGCCCCGACAGCTCCCACAGCTCTCCCCACACCTCTCATGCTCTTGAGGGAGCCCTGGAGATGCAGTGCTAGGGCAGGACAAGGCTGCAGACAGGCTGGTGCTCCAGCACCCGTGGATGTGGGACCCCCTGCACCACACGCCTCCCCAGCCCCTGCACTGAGCCCCGGCAGCTCATCCTCTCCCGGTCTCTGCCCTTCAGGGGATGCTCTCTGCTCTCTCCCTAGAGTACTGCAGCTCTCTGTGCTCTCCCAGCCCCAGCCAGTCCTGCTACCTGCTGACCATCGGCCGGGAGCTGCTCCCAGGGATCGGTGTCATCTGGACCGGTGAGCACCCAGCCCGGCAATGTGGGATCTGTGGCCCCGTGCAGCTGCTCAGCGGGAGCGCGGTCCGCGAACCCTGCAGCCACGGGCTCCCTCCCTGGAGAGGCAGCAGCAAACAAACAGCCCCATCACGGAGCCTCCCAGCTCCGGGGTGCGCAGCCCCGGCAGGGCAGGCAGGGGGTCGGGCTGTGGGTGTCCTGGCTGCCGGGGTGAGGTGGGGTGATTTGACCCTCATCCCCCTGCTCAGCACCCAGGTGTGTGCATGTCCCTACTGTGAGCGTGCCCATGCACGCCTGTGCTGTGCTGCTCCAGGGCCCAAGGTGGTGTCACAGGAGCTCTCACCCATGCTGCTGGAGGAGGTGGAGGGTGTCCTGCGGCGCCGGCCCATCATCTGGGACAACCTGTATGCCAACGACTACGACTGCAGACGTGTCTTCCTGGGACCCTACACGGGACGTGCCCCTGGCCTCATGGCCAGGCTCCATGGGCTGCTCCTCAACCCCAACTGTGAGCTCCAGGCCAACTTCATCCCCATACACACACTGGGGAGCTGGTTTCGGAGTGAGCTGGGGAGCTGTGCCCACCCTGACCACACAGGTACCTGGCCCCAGCACCCCAGGCAGCTCTGAATATGGGGTCTCGGTATGGGCAGTGAGCTTGTGCAGCAGGGCACAGCCATGGGTCTCTGCCATGGTCCTGCAAGCTCTCTTGCATGGCAGCCTGGGTGAGGTGCTCACCTGGCTGGGCACATCCCAGGGCTCAGGATCCATCCAGGGCCACGTCCTTGCAGGCGGCTGCCTGCCCTCAGCATGCCATGGGGTAGCTCTGCCAGGCAAAGAGTGGGGCTGCCCAGATTGATGAGCTCCAGTTCCTTAGGGATGGAGCCTGCAGCAGGACAGGGGGACAGCCCAGGCCCGCAGGATGGAAGCTACAGTCCCCAGGAAGCCTTGGAACTTGCGCTGCACGACTGGGTGGCTGAGATAAACCAGCAAGCCTTGGAGCCAGGTAGGTGATGAATTCGCACTGTGCAGCATCCACCAATCCCTCAGTCCCTCTGGAGTGGCTCTGCTGGGAGGTTGGTGGGTGGCAGAGCCCTGTGTCTGGCTGCTGTGGGTGCTGTGGTGGTGCAGCAGCAGGTCTGTGGTTTGTGTGCCGCATCCCAGCTTTGGTCTCCTTGGCTGGCAGTGTGGGATCTGGGCCATGATTCAGCTCTGGAAAAGAGACTGAGCCAGGGCCAAGCTCAGTGCTGTGCAGTGCTTGCCCCTGCGGAGCCTGTGCCTCACCACCCCGGAGTCCTGGGCTCCCAAGCACAGAACCATGCAAAGCCCATGATGCTGGGGTCTCAGAGGTGGAGCTGCCCAGCATGGCCACCCCAGGGTGCTGCCCCGCGGGCAGCAGGTTCTATGTGGGTGCCCCCTGCTCCTTTCTGCCAGGAGCAAGGAGCCCGGGACACGCCAGCGTCAGCCTCAAGGGAGGAGCAGAGCTGAAGCCTGACACAGTGGGATGGGACGTGCTGCCTGACCCCCGGCCCCACGGCACTGTTCCCAGTGGGACAGACCAGCATGGCCCTGAGCCCTGCGGCACGGCACCAGAGGAGGGGAGGAGGAAGGTGACCTTGGAGCCCGAGCAGGACAGCGGGAGCAGAGCCCGTGCCGGTGGTCAGCAAAGCCCTGCCGGGGACAGGGAGCAGCTCGCTGCAGGGAGCACAGAGAGCAGCGAGCCCGCCTCTGCTGTGCCCAGCACAGCTCAGACTGCCCAGCCCACAGGAGCGCCGGCGGCTGCTGAGACCCTCCACAGCCCAGGGCCCCCCGTGTGCCGCAGCGATGGGACCAGCGCTGCCCAGAACATTCTGCCCACCGGTGATGCCAGGACGGGGGCTGGCAGCTCCCACCAGCCCTGCAGCAGCACCCAGCCTGAGCCCAGTAGGGCTGATATGCCCCAGACACCCCCAGGGCCTGGGGCCGGTGCCAGCCCTGTCCCCACAGCACCGCTCATTGATGGGGCTGGTGCCAGCCCTGGCCCCACAGCATCATTGACCCTAGAGGAGGCCAGGTCCAGCCCCATGTCCCTGCTGATCATGGAGGAGGCCAGGACCAGCCCCACAGCACTAGTGACCCCAGAGGAGCCCAACCTGAGCCCCATGGCACCATTGACCCCAGAGGAGGCCAGGTCCAGCCCCACAGCACCATTGACCCCAGAGGAGCCCAGGTCCAGCCCCACGGCACCATTGACCCCAGAGGAGCCCAGGTCCAGCCCCACGGCACCGCTGACTCTGGGGGAGGTTCGGATGCTGGTGGAGCTCTTCTACCTGCCCTATCATCACGGGCCGCTGGCGCAGCGCCTGCTGGAGCACTTTCGGTGGCTCCGGGCAAACAGCCTCAGCGTGGGGGTCTCTGCTGCGGCGCCCGATGCCGGTGCGGTGAGTGCTGGGGCTGCCGCGTGTCACGGCGCTGTGCCACGGCCGCGGTGACGCCCGCTGTGCCCGCAGGGCCGGTGCTGGCGTGGCCGAGCGCAGTCCTTCACGCGGCTCTGCGCCCAGACCTGCCGCCTGCACGCGCGCCTGGTGGGTGCTGCGGGGCGGGCGCTGCTCTACGACCTGCACCCCTACCTCTGGGACGTCCGCAACGTGCTGCTGGCCGCCAGCGCCTTCGTCCAGTGGCTCGGTACGTGCTGTGGGTCCGCGGGCTCCGGGGCGCTGCGGCACTGGAGCTTGTTCTGTGGTGCTCCACCACTTCCCCGTAGGGGTGAGAGTGCCTGGGGCTCCCACCAGAGGTTCGGGGTCCCTGTGTCCAGCCAGGGTCCCTCCTGGGGTGCACTTCCCACAGAGACCCTCCCCTCTGTCCCCTGCTCAGCGCCTCTCTTCCTTTGCAGATGGCCATCTCCTCTGCGAGCCTGGCCCCACGGGCGCCTGGGGGAGCTGCTTTGGCTGTAAGTACCGGTGCTGCCTGGCTCTGCCCTGGTGAGGGGCCCTGGTGCTGCCCTAGGGTCCCCCAAGCCCCGCGGCAGCAGCAGCACTCACCACTGAGCTGCCCCGTCCCGTGCTCTGCCTGCTGAGTGCAGCAGGAATGGCCACGGGGAGGCTGGCACCCCCGCACCCTGCACACTGAGGCAGGACAAGGCACTGCTGCTGGGGACAGGGCAGATAGCGGAGCAGCTCTGCACCGCCTCTCATAGTCCTGAAGGAATGCCCATTTCTAGGACAGGGTTCCTCAGCCCTTTGGTTCCGAGGACCTCTCAGCCTTTCCAGTAAAAGGGATCCATGGGCTATTGGGAGCAGAAATGTCCTCGGTGTCGTAGGCGAGGTTGGATTTTGGATGCCCGGGCCTCACTTTGGAAGCCCCTGTTCTGCTGATTCAGGTTTTCCTGGTTGTTCTGTGGCCCTCGTGACCTCTTACAAACCAAGAGCTGTCAGCAGGTGACGACCTGAGAGGGTCTTCAGTTCACTGTGGGATGGGGCCATGCGCCTTGAGCCGCGTCCACAGGGCAGCACGCCAGGCGAGCTCCCGCAGGCACTGCAGGGCTGCCTGGGCAGGAGCTGTCGTTACCTGACACATTCATGGAGGCAGGAACATTCCCCATTCCCACGCCAAGCCCCGCGGTGGAGGCTGTGCTGGACCCCGGTCACGGCGAGGTCCCTGGGCTGCACAGTGACCAGTGCAGACTGTGATGGCGCTGTGTGACGGGGGCTGAGCTCCCCGCAGCCCAGCAGGTTTCTGTTCAGCTCCTGTGTCTGTTCCCTGCTGCCTCCAGGGTGCCAGAGCATCACAGCCCCGATCCTGCCGCGGGGGGACGCTGAGCCCTGGGCACGGCGCGGTGGCCTCTTTGGAGAGCTGCAGGTGAGAGGATGCCCATCACTGAGGGGCTGCAGGAGCCTTGGGAAGCAGGGTCCCAGCTGCTGCTCCTGGCTTGGCACTGGGTTACTGCAAGGGAAGGCAGAGCTGCCCTGGGCCTCTGCGCCTTGTCTGCAGCTCCCAGGGTTCAGGCTGCTCAGAGGGACCCTCCTGCTGCTGCTCAGGACAAGGCTTGGAGCCAGCGGGACCCACTCTCCTGGAACTGTCTCTTCCAGGCGCTGCTGCCCGTGGGGAACAGCTCTGACCTCTTCTATCAGCCACCTCCGCTCTTCCCGTCCCGCCAGCTGTACGTCCTGCACCCGCTGCAGCCCCGGGACAAGGTGGGAGCTGCAGCACAAGGAGCAGCCAGAGCTCAGCTCTGGGAGCCTGCGCTGCACGTGTCCCATGCGAGACGCACTCGCCTGCTGCGGAGGCTCTGCGGGTGGAAGGGACCTTCAAGCAGGCAGGGCTGGGGCAGGGCAGCCTCCAGGACGCGGAGCGGGTGTTGTGGCCAGGGCAGAGCAGGGAGACCCAGCTCAGGAGTGAGCCCCACTTGAACTGGCTCCAACATGGGATGCCAGGAATCAGGCGGTCTCCAGAGCACCCCCAGTGCTGAGCTCCAGCAGTGGCTGAGAGCAGATGCCAGGAAAGAATCCAGAGCAGGACAAGTCTGGATGGTGACCTCCTGCAGCCTTCACCAGCCTGTGGCTCTGGCACTGCCTGAGCCTGATGAGGTTCAGCTCCCAATCAGTCCCTTCTTCAGATGCGCACCCAGTTGAGAGGATGATTCCCCACTGGAGGTGCAGCAGCCTCTGTCAGCCATTACCAGCGTGCTGCCAGGCCCCCAGCCCCATTTCCATCCCCGCAGTTCGATTGCCCTGTGAGGGAAAGGGAAAACTTGGAGGTGGGTGGGCATCCCGGTTAAACTGCTGCTGGGTGCAGCAGAGCGCTGGGCTCCCCATGCAGCACAGAGCCCGGCTCCCTTGCCCTGCTGCCTCTGCCAGCAAAAGGAAATGCAGTCGCTACAAATCCAGCATCATGGACACAAGCACAGGACCTGGCAGTGCTCAGCTGAGCTCTTGTATACAGCAGAGGAGGAGCTGCCAGCGCACGAGAGCAGATCACAGGAGCAGACTGCTCCTGTCAGCATGTCCCATTGCAAGAGCTTCCCAACTGCCTTCTGTCAGATTTCATCTGACCGGGCTGAACTTCAACAGCCTGAGTCCATGTCCAGTGAAACGGAGGGGAAAAGTGCAGCTGAACTGCCCGTGGTGGGAATGGTGCTGGGAAGCACGCTCGCTGTCCTGTCGTGTCACTCAGTGCTGGGGCAGCCCTTCCCTGGGGAAGCAGTGCTTCCGTTGGGATGTGCCTCTCACTGGTCCTGTGAGCAGCAGTGATCTTGAGTCTGGCTGAGATAGGAGGTCCTGAGATGTCCCATGTTGAGCATGCGCTGAGCAGACTCGAGTTCCAGTCCTGGTTTCTCCGCAGCTCTGAGCATGCTCCATCCCTGGCGAGCTGCGTTTTCACCAGCTGCTCCCCTGGGATGCCTGCCTGGAATGGCAGTTTCCTATTCTGAAGTGTTTCTGTGCTGGGATAAGCAGCCTCAGAGGCCAGCAGAAGGTGGTGCGCTGTGCATCGCTGGGTGCAGACCCCAGCACCCTTGGCTGCTGAGGCATGTACCTCCATATACCTGCCCGGGGTCAGCATGCACTGAAGGGCTGGGCCCTGGTCACGGTCCCTCTCTCTGGTCAGTTTGGAAAGCTGATGGCACACGATGCTCTGTTGGGGGCTGTGGTGGGGCAGCGGAGGAGCAGCAGTGGGGCAGGGACCAGGCAGGCAGAGCCAGCACTGAGCTGGATCTGACTCTTCCAGGGAGAGCTTTACCGCATGTGCCGGGAGAGTCTGGACTGCGACCCCAAAGTCACAGAGATCCTTGTGGCCCACCCCGACCTGCTCGGTGACAGGTGAGACGTGGTCCCTCTGAGTGTGCCCATCCCGGCCATGTGCTGGGTGATGCTGGACTGTGGTGTGATGCAGTTGCCTCTTGCGTCCCTGCAGGGCCCAGCTCTGCCTACACCATGGCTGGCAGTGGCCTCACCAGGGGCTGGGGGAGCCATCCCTGTGCCAATGCCCAGATGGGTTGTGGGGATGGACCCGCTGCCACGGCTCCCCTTGGCTGGGGGCTTCGGCTGGGGGTCTCAGGGATGTTCTGGAGTGGGGGTGCTGTCCTGCGGGGCAGGAGGGAGGAGTTTGGCTGCTCTGAGCTCTCCCCAGGGCAGGCTGGGCTCCAGTGGCAGCTCAGTGCAGCTTTGCTCTGGACGCAGGCTGCTGGGCAGCTTCCTGAGCCTGAGCCCCGAGTACACCTTTGTGCTGGAGGATGAGGCTGGTCCCTGTGGCTACGCTGCCGGTGTGCTCTGCGCTGAAGGCTTCCTGCAGCAGCGAGACAGCGGCTGGCTGCCGGCCATGCGACACAAGTACCCCCAGGACTTGGCCGCAGGGGCCCCGGCACTGGGCAAGGTGAGGGAGCTCCTGGACTGGGAGTGAGCAGGTTTGGGGATGGGGGCCCCTCACAGTGCTTGTCTCCTGCAGGATGCCCTGGAGGAAGCGCTGCTCTTCTTCCACACAGAGCCAGCGGCAGTGCCCCTGCCTGTGCTGCAGCGGTTCCCCTCCCTGGTGCAGCTGGGCACAGCCGCCCGCACGCTGGACACGGGGGCCAGCCGCAGCCTGGCCCTCTGCCTGCTGAGTGCGCTCAGGGCCAACGGTGAGCATCCCCTCGTGTGCGTTCATCCAACCCCTTCCCCACTGCTCCCTGCCCCACCACGGAGCTGGGAGCTGGCCCCACCTGCACCCCACCTCTCAGCACCACCGGGGTGCCCCCACCAGGGCTCCCCATCCCCTCAGTGACACAGTCTGGCCCCAGCTCTCAGGCATCATGCACCTCCCCTTGCACCAAGGGACCTGTGCCTTGGGGCATCACACAGGCACCCAGTGCCAAGGGGCAGTGCAGAAGTTGACCTTATCATGGATGGGGTCCCAGTCACTGGGATCCTGGTGCCAGGGGCCTGACCCCACACCTCCCTTCCAGGGTCGCGGGGAGTGTTTTGCCAGGTCAGTGCCACCGACCAGCAGCAGCTGAGCTTCTACAGCAAGCTGGGCTTCGTCGCCCTGCCAGTGGCCTGGGACAGTTGTCCCGGTGCTCGGCTCCTGGGACGTCTCCTCTGAGCACTCCGCATTGCGTGTGGGTGTGGGGAGGCAGTGCCAGAGACAGGCTGGTACCCATCCCGCACAGAGGGAGCAGGAGCAGAGGGGCCCCTTGATCAGAGCAGGTACATGCGATGGGGACATGGCTTGGGGAGGAGCAGGAAGTCACAGGGATGCATGCAGGGGACAGTCCTCTGGCGACAGAGGTATTTCTGCTATCTCAGGAGAGAGGCATCAGGGCCCCTCCACTCTGCCCCCAACTGTTCCTGCTTGCTGAGTGCCCTCCACCTCTGCTGGGGAGCCAGCAACATCCCTGGGCTGGCTGCAGACCTGCAGGCCTGGAAGGAGCCACCTGGCCAGCATTTCGGGTGGTGGTCTGGGAGCATGGCACAGTGCATTAGTGTGCGGGGAGCGTCCCTGCCCCGCAGGCTGCGCTGTCCAGATCGCTCCACCCCCGGCGTGTCCCTAAGCTGAGCAGCTGGGGCTGGCCCTCGGCATCGAGGATCTTCCTGCCTGTATCTCCCCGACCCGTACGGGACGCAGTGAGGCTGCCTCCATCTCTGCCACCTGGGGGCTGAGGGAAGCGCTGCCGGTGGCAATAAAGCATTTGCTGGGCTCTCACCGTGGTTTGTCTCCTGGGCGAAACAACTGGGGTACCAGCATGTCCCCCTCACACCCTCATCCCCACCCCTCAGCCAGCCCTGGCTGCCCGCCCCACCCCTGCTGTCGTTACATCTGGTCCTGTGCAACCTCAAACGAAGCAGCTCGCACACATCGACCTCTCCAGGCACTCACCAGGTCTTGGCCTCCCCTGGCAACATGCAGGGGACTGGGACTGGATGAGCGTAAGGCCCTTCCGACCCAAACCAGCCTGGGTTTCTGGGGCCCTGCTGCGGCCTCTGGAAGAGCGCCGGGAGGGAGAGAGGGAAGGCTCAATCCAGCACTGAGGGTTTCTCTTCCGTGCCCCAGCCCCAGAGGTGAGGGGGAGGTTGGGGCAGCGGTGGCCAAGAGGCCGGAGTGGGGGGGGCTCTTCCAGCCCGGCCCGGGCCCACGCTGCCGTGGGTACGGGGCTCTGCAGGCGCTCGGCGCTCCCGGGCTGGGTCCCAGTGCCCACGGCTGCGCGGGTGGGACGGCAGCGCGCGGCCGCCCCGAGCCCGGGCGGGGCTGTCTGGAGGAGGGACCCGCAGCGGGCAGCGCCCCCCGGGCCCCGACCCCCGCCTGGCTCGGTGCCCAGCCGGGCCGGGGGCCCCATCCCGGGGCCGGGGCCGCGGGGCCCGTCTTCGCTGTACCGGCAGAGGGGCCGCTGGGCGCGGGCCGGCCCCGGACACTTGGGCACGGCGCGGGGCGGGCCGGGGCGGAGAGGGGCGGCACGGCTCGGCTCGGCTCGGCTCGGCTCGGTGCGGCTCGGCTCGGTGCGGCTCGGCTCGGCTCGGTGCGGCTCGGCTCGGCTCGGTGCGGCTCGGCTCGGCTCGGCTCGGCTCGGTGCGGCTCGGCTCGGCTCGGTGCGGCTCGGCTCGGCTCGGCTCGGCGCGGCTCGGATCAGCTGGACGCTCTCGCTCGGCGCTGCCGGAGCCGCGCATCCCGCGGGGACCAGAGGTACCGCATGGGGCAGCCGAGCGGGCGCGGCGCCGGAGGGGAGCGTGGCTCGGACCGGCTCCATCCCGGCTCCATCCCGGCACGTCCCGTCAGCGGTGGGGCTGGGTGCGTCGGGCCGGGCCCGGCGGCGGTGGCAGCGGGGACCGGTGGGGCCGCGGGGGGCGGGCGGGAGCCGGGGCCGGTGTACGGTGGTTGTGCCGCCGCCGGAGGGGCAGGAGCGGCTGCGCGGGGGCCGTTGGCAGCGGCTGCCGTGCTGTGCCGGGGGTGCCGGGGCGTGCTTCAGGAACCCCGGCTGTGGGAGATGGGCGCGTGTGATGCCGCGTGTCCCGCGGGGCAGGCTGCGGGTGCGGGCCGTGCAGGCAGCGGTGCGGGAAGAGGCAGTCGCAGAGCCGGCAGTTTGGGGGTGCCCCGCTGGGTCTGTGCAGCCGCACTGCATCCCCACGTGCGGGCTTCGGCTGGTTGTTCCGAGCTGTGGTTTGCAAAGGGCGGTGCACACTCAGGGTGTCCATGAAGATGGAATTTACTGTAGTCCTTGGAAAAAAGAATGAAGTGGTGTGAGGCATGGGGCTGGGGGGGACAGCGTCACTTGGCTGCTGGCCTTGCAGCTCCCCAGAGGAGCAGGCAGATCACCTATCTCCCAGTAGCTCCAAGTTTGGTGCCTCTTTGCTCCAGAGTGTCTGGGACACCCTAGACCCGCCGCCTGCTGATGGCTGCAGCCTCTGCGCATTCCTCAGGGTCTTTCCTTCCTGCCTGCAGCTGGTTCCTGCCAGGGCTGCCCCTTCAGAGCCGCAGGGCCCTGGGCAGAGCCGATCGCCGTGGTGTGTCCTGGGGAATCTGGGTGGTGCTGGGAACTGCAGGGAGCTGTGCTGTGACCTGCCCTGGCTTGGAGGGTGACAGCAGGACAGGGGGGCACCAGGCCCCCCAATGATGCTGGACCCAAAGTCAGTAGGGAAGTGCAGCATCAGCATGTGCTCCATGCTCTTCACACCCTGGAGAGCCCCAGGAGCCAGGGTGTGCTGCCCGCAGCAGTATCCCTGGGTGTTGGGAGGTGTCACAAAACCTGCCGGGATGGCCAAGCTCCTGTGGTGGCCCTGGGCTGCTCCCCAGTGCTTCTGGGACCAGTTCATCTGCAGAGCCCTGTTACTCTCCAGCTGCTGGCTGTGCTCATCCCAGAGCTCTGATCCCATGGGATCCCTGCAGGCAGGGATTGTGGGGGCTCCCCCAACTCATGCACACACACTCCCGGCATCCCAGTGCTGCTGGGAAGCAGGAAGAGTGAACCAGGCCTGTCCCGGCAGCTGGGATTACGCAAGGGCCAGAGCCGGGCTCTGCATCAAAGGCCCTGGGGAGAAAGGGAGGGATGGAGCCCAGTGCCTGAAGCCATGGGACCCACCAGACCTTCTCCTGCCCTAAGCGCTGGGGACATGACCCCATGCTCTCAGGGATGTCCTGGCATGGGCCTCGGCAGAGTGTGACCGTGTCACCCCTTACCCTTCCCAAGGAAGGATAAACAGAGGGAGCTTCTTCCTCCTTGTGCTGGCGGGTTTCCCAGGTCTTCGCTTGCTTGTGCTGCTCTTCTGAGTCCTCCCAGTTGTCAGTTTCGGGGCTGCTCTATGTCCCCATGTGTCCAGGGCTGGGGCTGGGAGAGCACATTCCTGTGGGATCAGCCATAGCCTGGCCCTTCCTGCTGCCGCAGCCTGGGATATTGTCCCGGTACACGGGGATGCCCCGTGTCTGGCTGCCCTAGCACACACAGATCCAACGCGCTTACTTGCCAGGGCCCCAGTCATCAGGAGATGCCTCTTCCTGAGGTCTCTTTGTCTGGGAATGGCAGCCCCCGCGCGAGATGCAGTCGGGGGAGCAGAGCTCTCAGGCTCCAGCACCAGCGGCTCCGCAGCCAAGAGGTGGTTTGGGGCCCTGCGCACGCCCGGCCGGGACATTCCTGAGGTTTCCTGGGCAGTGGGGAGGACCCGAGCTGCTCTCCCGCTCCCACGGCCAGCGGCCGCTCCAGGCCAGCCCGTCCTCCTGAGCCCTTTCCACTGGCAGCGCCAGGGCAACCACGTTCGGCGCGGCGCAGCCCGGCAGCGGCTCTGCTCCCAGAGGAGACTGGGCTGGAGCTGGCAGCGGGCAGCCGGTGCTTGGGCAGGACCGTGCCCAGCTCCTGGCCAAGACGTGCGGCAGCAGTAGCCGGGGCACATGCTTGAACATCCCGTCCCTGTTCCAGACAATTCCTGGCCCCCTGCCCCATCCACATGTGCTGTCTGTCCATGCGCAGGCTGGCTGCACCTCTGCTTTTCGCCCCGTCCAGGGGCGCATGTGGTTCCTGCAGATTCCTGCTCCTCTGAAAGCACCAGCCCGTCAGCTGTCCCATGTGCAGACGGGCTGTGAGCTGCTGCCCTTGTGCTCAGCGGGAATAGCCCGTGGAGGCTGGGCAAAGGGGTGCGCCTCTCCCCTTGCCAGAGGTGGGGAGGAGAGAGGAACGGCCGCCTTGGGTCTCTGGTGCCGGGTGATCAGCCCCCGCAGCGTGGAGGGACCCCCAGCCACAGAGCCCCCGCCCCAGCACAGACTTTGTGGCAGGCGGCAGGACTGTGGTCCCCTGGTACTGTCCCTCCAGCTGGAGTGAAGGGATCGCAGCCTGAAACCGGGATCTGCTGTGCACGGATCATCCCCGTCTGCGACGCTGCAGCTCCCCGGGACGGCCCCGAGGGGCGGGGGCGGCCCCGTCCCCCGTCCCGGAGCGGTGGCGGCAGCGAAGCAGGAAGCCGGGAGCAGAGCAACGCGCTGGAAAAAGTGATGTGGACAAGGAGAGCCCTGTCAGCCCGAGCTCCCCGGGACGTGGCTGCCGGGCACGTTCGGAGCTGGTACAGGAACAGGGAAAGGGCTTGTGCCGCGCCCCTCGGAGCACACGCTGCTCGCCCGGCAGCCGCCTGGGGTGGATGTGGGGAGTGCCGGTGCCCCCAGCAGGCATTTCACTGGGAAATGAGTGCCAGGAGGTGAGGACGGGCTGAGCTGCGAGGGCAGGGGAAGAGCGGTGGGGATGAGGGATGCTGGTGCCTTAGCAGAGGAAAGCCATGACCAGGGGTGGGATGCTGAGGATGGCAGCAAGCTGGGGTTAGTGCAGGGATGGATGCAGAAGTTTGGGCAGGTTCTGGAGCAACTGAAGGTCTGTGAGGAAGAGAAATCCACGGTGGCATTTAAACACAGAGGCTGAGGTTGCTGAGCTGAGGCTCTGTGGGGACTTGGTGCTTTGGTTTGCAAAGCCATGTTGTGGTCTTTGGTGCCGTGTTCTGGTCTCTGGTCCTACATGTTTTGTTCCTAAATGCACGAGCTTAAATATTCCTTGCAGTCAAGGCTATAGGCTACATAATGCCATCTTCCCAGGCTGTTCAGGTCTGTCCTCATCACAGTTCTGCACAGTCCTGCCCATTTCTGCCTTTGCGGACTGAACCGGGAGAGGACTTTTTCCTCCTCCAGACATGGCTTTGCTTTGGAAAGCATGTGATCCTCCCCAGAAAGCTCACTGAGGGGTGACTTCCCCGCTGAAACCACATTTTAGTTCCAGCAGGTGACCAGTTTTAATCCACTTAGCAGAGGTGCACTGGTTCTGTTGAGTGCTAATTATTTATTAAAGGGTGGTGCAAGGTGAATCGAGCACATTCCAGTCTCAGCCTGGAATCAGCACAGTTACTCCAATTAACCAAACCTGTGATCTCAGAAAAGGTCAAACCAGCTTCCTGACATGGGCCATCTCTGCAGAGCTGCGGAGACTGGCACCAGTTGTGCTGCTGCACGGACACGCTACAACCCAGCCCGGAGCCGGCCGGTGCTGTGTGTCTGCAGAGGTCACCTCGTTCAGTGCAAGTGCTGGAGAACTTCAGTCCTTCTGTGCTTGTGGCTTCCTCGGTCTCAGTCAGCACTGGGAGGGCTCCAATTTGTCTGTTACACAGTGGTAGAGCTCTGCGGGTTTATAATGCTTCACTTGGGGCAGGGGGACCTCCCCTTGGTGACAGCGGGGTGGAATAAGAAATGTTTTAGCACTTCTGTGACATGGGAAAGTCATCCCTTTGCTGCTTTCCAGACAGAGCAGGGATGTGGATGGAGCATTCCTGCCCCTGACAAGCCCATGAACCTGTTTCCTGAGCTGCTGGCAGGGCTGGGGTGGCCCTTTGCGCTCCCTCCTCCTGCTCCTGCTGTAACAGGCTGATTAAAAGGTTCAGCACAGCATTTCCCTGCTGCCTGCCCACAGAGCTGCTTCCTGCTGTTACGTTCTCACAGTGCCAGTGCAGGCAGCTGAGGTGCAGGGAGCCCAGAGACAGGGCACATCCCTGCCTGCTGCTGGCTCCACTGTGGTGTCCCCATGCCCCAGGTTGTGACAGGGGAGAGACCCAGACCTGGGCTGATGTGGTTGCCCTGAGGGGCTGTATGCTTTCCACCACAATGTCTCCCATCAGCCTGGACAGTGTTGTTGGTCCTTGCTACCACTCACCCTCTCTCCCTGAGCATCCCTGCAGGCACCGGGCACTCAGCCAAGGGTCTCACTGCTCTTGGTGGCATCTCCAAAGCGGTGTATGCTTTACAGGCCAGGTGACCTGGCCTCCATCATCTGGAAAAGTGAACAGAGCAGGAATGGGGCTGATTCCTGCTCGTGGAGTCTCTGTGGAGTCTGAGGGGGGCTTCCCAGCCCCTTTGCTCCACAAGGACCCTTTCCCAAAGCCACTGCAGGGACAGAATGTCACCGCGGGTGCTGAGCGGCCAGGAACAAAGGGGCAACATGGGCACAAGCCTTAGTCCAGGGAAAGAGGTTCCTACAGCAGTGCCAAGTGCAGCCACAGTCCTAGGGGTGCCCCAGTGCATCCCAGCTGTCCCAGTGAGCTGTGAGTGGGGATCTAAGCTTGCAGGGGAGTGCACTGCGGAGGGTCAGTGCGAAGGGTCCCTGCAGGGCAGCCCCAGCTGGGAGCTTGTGTGGGGTTTGTCATCATTTTCCTTCCTCTCTAATCCTGTGGCGAAACACTGGAGCCTGGACTCCCCCTGTTGTGGGTGAGCCAGGTTTCCTCCTCTCTAACACTGCCTAACGACAAGCACAGGCTGCGAGTGCAGAATGCAGGATCTGCTCCTGGTTGGGGATGTAGGGCACGGAGATGTATTTTTGCTGGTCCTGTCCTGGGGGGCTCCCACATTTGGGGTTTCTTTCCCACCTGTGGAAGGGACATCTGGAAGGGTGATGTGAGGCTGTAGTGGTGCGAGGCAGGTGGGTTCCTGTGTGGGCAGTGCTGGGTGAGCATTCGAGCTTTGCCCTGGAGCCCAGAGCCCAGCCTGGAGCAGGGCTCGCACTGCCCGTGCAGAAATGCTGCAGCAGCATCCGCAGGGTTAAAGTGATCCCTGACGGATAAATGGGAATTGTGCACTGGGAACTGGGAGCTGAAGGAGGTTCACAGAGAAGTGTTTTCACTACTGTTTGCCACAGGACTGGTGCGGGAATACCACATCTCCCTCGGGTATTTCGGGAGCCACACACGTTACTGGAGGGCTGGAGAGTGCTGCCCAGAGCAGAACCGGGAAGGCTCTGGCTGCGGCTCCTCGCAGTGGGCAGCAGCGTGGGCTGCCAGCGCTGCACCGCATGGGGGGGGTGCCCCTCCGGGCTGGTCCAGCTGGGCTTTCCCGGGCGCTGGTCCTGCTCCAGGGCCCTTTGGCACAGGAGATGTGACCCGGCAACGCAGTGGGATTCCGGTAGAAGCCGTTCGAGAGGAGTGCAGGGTGCTGGGATGGCAGAGCCTGGGCAACGGCAGCTCTGGGGTGCAGGGAGGCACTGGAGAGAGCGGGCTGGGGGCTGCTGTGAGCAGCTGGGGGCTACAGCCGGCACAGACGGGATGAGGGCAGCAGGAGATGCGGCACAGCTCGTGCATCCCGCGCACCCCGACCCCTCCTGCCCCTGCAGAGCCTGGCTGCCATGGGGAGCTGCCGTGCATGGGCACCACCGGAGCTGCTGGTGCTGAGCGTGTGGCTGTGGGTGAGCAGCGCCGGCCCCACGCACCCACCCGGCCCCGCGCTAAGGGTGCGCCTGGCTGGGTACCCGCGCAAGCACAACGAGGGCCGCGTGGAGCTCTTCTACAACGACGAGTGGGGCACCATCTGCGATGACGACTTTACGCTGGCCAATGCACACGTGCTGTGCCGGCACCTCGGCTTCGTGGCTGCCACCGGCTGGGCCCACAGCGCCAAGTACGGCAAAGGAGTCGGTAAGAGCGGGGCGGTGGGCATGGTTCCCTGTGCTGCATGGGCTGGGGCTGCGCAGGAGCCCGCTGCCACAGGGCTGTGTGTGTGCCACAGGGCTCACATGAGCTGTTGGTGGGGAAGGGCAGGCAGGTCCTGTGTGTGCCAAGTGCCCAGGAGTGTGTGAGTGCATGCGTGAGTGCACATGTAGACGTATGTACACACCAAGCAGGATGGGGAGCTGCGTGTGAGCAGCTGTGCATGTACCCAGGGCACAGGGCGGCTGCAGGCATGCACCAGAGCTGCAGGGCTGTGCATGGTGCTGGGTGGTGCAGGGGATACAGGTCTGGGTCTGTGTGGTGCAGAGGTGCAGCCATTCCTGCTGCAGGCGAGACACTGTACAGAGCCTGGGGATGTGCCATGGGGGCTTCACGTCTGCAGAGCAGCCCCGTGGGGGAGCGGAAGCTCCCCATCTGCAGATCCCCCTCTCAGGGCTTTGCTTTGGGCATTTCATCAGCCTCAGCTTCGTGCTGGGGGAGCAATGGTCCCAGGCCAGCAGCCCCCAGCAGCCATGCTCTGCTGCACTCCTTGGCCATGCTCCATGAGCACCCTCCCTGCTCCCTGGGGATGCTGCATGGCCCCCCCCCTCACCCTGGCCCTGGTGCCTGGCAGGGCGGATCTGGCTGGACAATGTGAATTGTGCCGGAGGCGAGAAGAGCATCGGGGACTGCAAACACCGGGGCTGGGGCAACAGCGACTGCAGCCATGAGGAAGACGCGGGGGTCATCTGCAAGGATGAGCGCATCCCAGGCTTCAAGGACTCCAATGTCATCGAGGTGAGGAAGCTGCGGGCCAGGACCCTCAGAGCCAGCAGGCAAGGCTCTGCTCAGGAGGTAGCCTGCGTGCGGGGATGTGGCACAGCTCTGGACAGGGGACGCCTGGTCTGGTGCCAGGCAGGAGGAGCTGGGGCTGTGTCCCACTGGCCGTGCCCAGGTTCCCAGCGCTCCTTGGGTGGGTGTCTGGGTGTGGGGTGGATGCAGGGTGCTCAGGTGAGAGGGCACTCCCAGGAGGTGCACCCAGGGAGATGTGGGACACTGGCTGCACAGTGTGGGAGCAGGAGCGTGGCCATCCAAGGCCATCGGATGAGCCCTGCAGGGATGCAGGACGTGGCCGTCCCCGTTCCCCACCTGGGGCCGGGGACCCCATCTCCTGCGGGTGCACCCCTGGCAGGGGCTGGGGCGATGGGTGCGGTGCTGACCCGTGCCCTGCAGACGGAGCAGAGCCACGTGGAGGAGGTCCGGCTGCGGGCGGTGGTGGCCGGTGCCCGGCGGCAGCTCCCGGTGACAGAGGGCATCGTGGAGGTGCGCTACAAGGACAGCTGGGCACAGATCTGCGACGAGGGCTGGGGCAGCCACAACAGCCGCGTGGTCTGCGGCATGCTGGGCTTCCCTGCCGAGAGGAAGGTCAACAGGAACTTCTACAAGTGAGTGAGGCCGACGAGGAGCCCGCGGGGCTGGGGACAGTGCCAGGGACATGGGGCAGTGCTGGGGGGCAGCAGGGGCCAGCTGGCCACAGGGGCTCTCGCTACCCGAGCTGGGGGCCGTGGCGTGGCTGGGGGCCGTGGCTGCCTGTCTGCCCAGACACTGCACCCCGAGAGGGCAGTGTCTGCACCCTGGCAGAGCTGCACCTCTACAGTTCCTCCAGCGCGGAGTGGGGGGGTCCCCGTCCAGAGGGGAGGTTTGCAGCCGAGCCGGGCAGCGATGCTCCAGAAGCACCATGGCCTGAGCAGGGCTTACAAGGACATGGGCAAGGACACGGTGCCCAGTGCAGTGCCCATTCTGGTGCCCAGTGTAGTGCCCATTGTGGTGCCCATTGCAGTGCCCATTGTGGTGCCCATTGTGGTGCCTGTTGCACTGCCCATTGCGCTGCCCGTTGCGGTGCCAGTTGCGGTGCCGTTGTGGTGCACTGACCAGGCAGCTCCAGTGTTGCTCCTGCAGGCGGGTGAAGCATGCAGCCGTGACAAGGGGCCGGAGCCCGAGGCCGGGCAGGAGGTAACGGCTGGGGCACCCGTCTGCCGAGCCCTTGGCGGAGCTGGGCTATGTGCCCACACGGGTCCCTGCCATCGGGATGGATCCTGGCACAAAGGGATCCAGGCGGAGCAGACCGAGGGCTCGGGCAGTGCTGGGCAGACGCTGCGGTCCCCAGCCCCCAGGAGGGACGATCTGCCTCCCAGGCCAGCTGAGCCCCCGGCTCGGCACCGCCCACCCCATGCGCCAGGCAGGAGCCCTGGCACGGGGTCGGGACCCTTGGGCAGGATCCCTGGAGGTGCAGGGGACTGCGGGGTCCTGTGCGGGAGGCCTCGGAGCGGAGCTGTGTTTCCCGGCGGACGGGGACGGCTGTGGAAATGGGCTGCTTTCTGCAGAAAGCGGCAGTGGGGAAGCTGGAACGGCTGCACAGCCTCCACTGCTTGGGGGGGGGGGGGGGGGCGCGGAGCTAGCAGCACTGCTGAGCAAGTGCTGGGCACCACGGTGATGGGCACCACTGTGCTCTCAGTGCTGGCACCCGTGTGGCAGCTCTTGTCCCGAGTGCTGCGTCTGCTTGGGATCTCTTGCACCTCTGTCCATTCCCTCTTCCTGCCTTTCTACCAGCCCCAAGGGATAGCCTGGCTGCCCTTTTCCCTCCACCAAGAAACCTGGAGAGGGGCTTGGGCCAAGGGCCTGTAGGGCCAGGCCAAGGGGAATGGCTTGAACCTGCCCGAGGGGAGACTGAGCTGAGCTCTTAGGCAGAAGCTCTTCCCTGTGAGGGTGCTGAGGCGCTGGCACAGGGTGCCCAGAGAAGCTGTGGCTGCCCCATCCCTGGCAGTGCTCAAGGCCAGGTTGGACACAGGGGCTTGGAGCAAGCTGCTCCAGTGGAAGGGGTCCCTGCCCGGGGCAGGGGTTGGAGCTGGAGGAGCTGTAAGGTCCCTTCAACCCAAACCAGGATGGGGTTCTATGGTTTGGCGCTGACAGCTCCTTTCCCAGTGAGGGGGTATTTTCCCTGCAGCACTGGGTAAAATGCTTTGCCAAGTCCATGGATCTGGGGTCTTCTCCTTTCCTCTGCCTGGAGCAGGAGCTGTCTCCTCAATGTCACACCCTGGCTCGCCAGAGCTGACTGATCTCGGCTGCAGTCATATGTGGGGTCACTTGCTAACCCAGGCTGGAAGGGACCTCAGGGAGTCCTGTTCCAATGCCCTGCACAGAGCAGGGCTGGCTGTGGGTCAGCCCAGGGCTTCATGCAGATGGCTCTTGAAAACCTCTAGGGATGGAGATCCCACAGCCTCGTGGGCTCATGGGGGAAAACCGTTCCTTCCACTCATCCTGAACCTCGGGTTGTGCCTCTTTTCTCTCATGGTCTTTGCTCTTCTGGCCAGAAGAGCTGGGCTCTGGCTTCATCACAGCCCCTTGCTCCTGGCTCCCGGCTGTTGCTGGAGCTCCTGAGGCCATCTCAGCCCAGGCTGGAGCAGCCCCGTGCCCCTCGCTCCCCGTCAGCCCCGACTGTCTCAGGGGCTCTCCCCAGCACTGCAGGGCTGGTGTCTTGTACTGGGAGCCAGAGCCGGGCGCAGGATTACGCTGTGGTCCCATGGGTGTCAGTGGGGGGTGATGTCCTCCAGCCGGCTGCTGAGTCCCATCTCCTGGCAGTCCCGTGCAGTGTCCTAGGGCTCGCTGACACAAACCTGCCACTGGCCAGCGGGGTCAGTTGCCAGCCTTGGGCTTACCATGTCCTGAGGGTACCAGTCCCTGTCCTGGTTTGGGGTCTGCTCTTTACTCCTCATGGTGTCAGGGTTTTGGCCCTGCTCAGCTGCTTCCTCCATGAGTGAAGCAAAGCATTTGAGTGTGTAGGGACCGCGTGTCCTGCCCTGGGCAGCCTCCTCTCCCTGTAGGGAAGCTCCCTTGCTGGCAGAGGGTCCTCGGATGCCTGCAGCAAGTCCTGCCATGCCCTGCACTGGGCAGAGCTCTGGTTTCAATGCTGCTTGCTTGGTGCTGTGCTTCTGCGCGTGCTGCTCCCCTGGAGCATGGTGCAGTGACAGTGGCTGGTGTCTGCACGAGGACATGGGCCACCTCGCTTGTACTCCGCAGATCAGGTCGCTGTTGCTGGTGTTTGATCTGCTGTGTCACAAAGCAGTACGGGATGTTGCAGCATCCTGCACAGTTTCCTGGTGGGATGTGGGCAGGAAACTGCATCATTGCTGTGAAGGGCAGTTGTTTCATTGCCGGCAGCAGATGATGCTGCTGCACCCATGTGTGACACAAAGGGGACGCGCGTGAGTCTCCCTGGGGGCAACAGACCCAGTTTCAGTGAAAGCCAGGGCCGCTGTGCGCTCCGTGTCCCTGCGGAGGTGACAGCCCGGGGCTGCGGGCTCCGTGACGGTTGTGTTCTGTTTTCCAGGCTGGCCTCCAAATCTCAGCCTAAACAAAAGCGCAGGGAGGACGTAGGGCCCAAGAAGAGGTAAACGGCTCCAGCGGGAGCCTGAGTGCCAGGAGCCCCGCTCGGTCCCACCAGAGCCGAGCGCGTCTCTGGGGATGTGGGGCGGGCGCAGCGCGGACGCAGGGGGACCGCGCCAGGGCCGGGGACAGCTCCGCTGCAGTCCGTCCGTGCCTGTCCCGCCTCAGGGCTGCCCTCTCCCCGCAGGCTGTTCGCGGAGCGGCAGCAGCTCAGCTACCGCCTGCACTCGGTGTCGTGCGCGGGGACCGAGGGGCACCTCTCCCTGTGCGCCTTCGAGTTCTACCGCGGCAACGCGTCGGCCGCCTGCGGCGCGGGCAGTCCCGCCGTCGTCAGCTGCGTGCCCGGGCCGCAGTTCGCCACCGGCAGCGCCCACAAGAAGAAGCAGCGGCAGCAGCAGCAGCAGCAGGGCCAGGTGAGCCCCGTGCCCAGGGGACGGGCACCCACAGCCGCCCCCGGCTTGACACTGCCCCAGTGCGGGTCGGTGGGTGTGCGGGTCCCGTGGGGACCAACCCGTGGAGCAGGGTACGGGGACCGTGTCCTATCCATGCAGATCACAGGGTCATGGCCGGCAAGCTCTGTGCTGCGCGGTGCTGTGCCACACTGTGCCATTCAGCACTGCGCCAGCCATGCCGTCCCCTGCGCCCAGAGAATGGCAACGGAGCTGGTGCAGGGGCTGGAGCACAGGGGTGATGGGAACGGGTGAGGGACCTGGGGGGGTTCAGTAGAGAAGTTCAGTTCAGAAGAGAAGGCTCAGGGGGGACCTGATGGCTCCCTACAAGTGCCTGGCAGGAGGATGGAGCCAGGAGGGGCTGGGCTCTGCTCCCAGGGAACAAGGGATGGGACAAGAGGAACCGGCCTCAAGCTGCCCCAGGGCAGGTTTAGATGGAGCTGAGGAACAATTCCTGCCCCAGAGGGTGCTCAGGCATTGGAACAGGCTGCCCAGGGCAGGGCTGCAGGCACCAGCCCTGCAAGGGTTCACACAGCGTGGAGACGAGGCCTCAGTGCCATGGGGCAGGGGTGGCCTTGGCAGTGCTGGGGAACAGTGGGACTGGATGATGCTGAAGCTCTTTCCCACCGTGGCTGATTCCATGATTCAATGATGTGATGGTTCCATCCTTTGCCTCCATCCCTTGCAGCCACGGATCCGGCTGAAGGGGGGTGCGAAGGTCGGTGAGGGCCGCGTCGAGGTGCTCAAGGGCAGTGAGTGGGGCACGATCTGCGACGACCGCTGGAACCTGCTGTCAGCCAGCGTGGTGTGCCGCGAGCTGGGCTTCGGCAGCGCCAAGGAGGCCCTCACTGGGGCGCGCATGGGCCAAGGTGAGGTGTGGGCTGCAGGGGCCGGGCAGCGCGCTCATGGGCCTGTGGGTGAGGCGTGTGTCCAAGGACAAGGCTCTGCAGGGCTGGGACAGGCCACAGCCGAGCTCATCCTGGGAGTCCCTGGCTGGAAGCTGCACGCGGAGCACCCCAGGGGACCACAGCCTCTCCATGGTGCTGGACGGGCACGGCTGTGCCCGTGTCGCTGTCCCTGAGCCCTGCTATCGCCCCGGCAGGGACGGGGCCCATCCACATGAATGAGGTGCAGTGCCTGGGCACCGAGAAGTCCCTCTGGAGCTGCCCCTTCAAGAACATCACGCAGGAGGACTGCAAGCACACGGAGGATGTGGCTGTCCGCTGCAACGTCCCCTACATGGGCTACGAGACCCTGGTGCGCACCACGGGGCTGCCAGTGCCCGTGGGGCCCGGGGCCTCTCGGTATTGGTGCTGGGGGGACCCAATGCAGGGTGGCTGGTCATCCTCTGGACCCCATGGCACCCCTCACATTACCCCTGGTCTCAGGCAAGGGCTGCCCTGGGGGGCTCAGGGGTGGGAGTTCCACAGTGCACCTGTGAGGAGAGGGGTAGAAGGGAGGCCAAGGGGGGGTCAGGATGCGCTGTGTGGTGTGTAGGGTGGTGTGGGGCCGCTGCTCCTGCTGTTCCTGCTGCTCTCCCTGTGCCAGCTCCAACCCAACAGAACCACCAGAAAAAATCACTGTGGGAGAACCACGCGAGGTTTTTTCAGGTGGTGATGAAACGAGCAGATGGGGCCATGGGCTCCATGCGCCCGGCCCTCGTTTCATCACTTGGGCTTTTTCATCATTTAACTCTCTCACCTCTGCCATTCTGGATTGCGAACGCCATTCCAAAATGAGCCATTTCCCTGCTGCCGTGAGGCACTTCCCCAACTCACAGCCAAGTTCTTGGCCCCAAATCTGACGGTTTCGGGGAGTTCTGGGCTCACCAAAGCTGTGCCTGGCTCCTCTCAGCTCTGGCTGCCACCTCCCATGTGCCTGAAGCCCATGAGGGTGCTGCAGCTGCAGCCGCTGGGATGAGCTGGGCTGTCCTGCTGGATGCAGCAGAGCAGCAGGAGCATCCCTTGTGATGATGATGGTGAAGCTGCCCCTGCCTTTCTCCGCAGATTCGGCTGAGCGGGGGCCGAAGCCGCTTCGAGGGGCGGGTGGAGGTGGCTGTGGGGGCTGGCACCGGGGAGCAGCTGCGCTGGGGGCTGGTCTGCAGCGAAGGCTGGGGTACGCTGGAGGCGATGGTGGCCTGTCGCCAGCTGGGCCTGGGATTTGCTAACCACGGCTTACAAGTAGGTGCCAGCGCCAGCTTGGCCAGGGCAGCGTGTGCCAGCACCACCGATCCGCCGGGACGGGCACAGGAACCAGGATGGGCCGGGATGTGCTGGGATGGGGTCGGGTCCCTGCTCACTGCCCCAGGGCTTCCCTGCAGATCCGCCTCTCCGGTGGCAGGACGCCGTTTGAGGGCCGCGTGGAGGTGAAGCGAGGCAGTAAGTGGGGCATGGTGTGCAGCGAGGGCTGGACCACCAAGGAGGCGATGGTGGCCTGTCGCCAGCTCGGCCTGGGCTATTCCCTGCATGCGGTGACGGTAGGTGCCGGTGGGGAGGCCCCAGTGAGACCCTGTTGAGCACAGGCACCAGTGCTTCCTGGTGGGGATGTTTGGGGGCAAAGGGAAGTAGCTGCTCCATGCCAGGGGATGAGACCTGCATGAGCAGGCTGGGGACATGGGCAGGGCTGTGCCATGGTGGGTGCTGGCCGCAGCCCGGGCATGTGTGAGCCAGGGTGCCCACGGCACCAGCCCCTGCCACCCGGCCTCACCCCTCCCCAGGAGACCTGGTACTGGGATGCCAGCAACGTGACGGAGATGGTGCTGAGCGGGGTGAAGTGCGCCGGCCACGAGATGTCCCTGAGCCACTGCCAGCACCACGGCTCCAGCCTCAACTGCAGGAACACGGGCACGCGCTTCGCTGCCGGCGTCATCTGCTCTGAGAGTGAGGGGCCACGGGGCCTGCAGGCAACAGGGCTGGGGTGGTGGGGCAGGCAATGGGGTCTGGTGGCAAGGGGGTCTGGGGTGGTGGGGTGGGCAATGGGGTCTCCAGGTGCCGGTGCAGTGGGGCCCAGAGCTGCAGATGAAGGCTCTGTGAGCCGCGGGGCTGGGGGCAGTTGGGTTTGCAGGTGCTGGGGGGGGCTGCAGCTGATGGCGAGGGTGCACATTCCCCCCCCACGCCGGTCCAGCCCTGCCTGCTCTGGGCGCCCGCCCCGTCTCTGAGCATCGCCTGCCCGCAGCCGCCTCCGACCTGCTGCTGCACGCGCCGCTGGTGCAGGAGACGGCGTACATCGAGGACCGGCCGCTGCACATGCTGTACTGCGCCGCCGAGGAGAGCTGCCTCTCCAGCTCCGCCCGCCTCGCCAACTGGCCCTACGGGCACCGCCGCCTGCTCCGCTTCTCCTCCCAGATCCACAACAACGGCCGCGCCGACTTCCGCCCCAAGGCCGGGCGGCACTCCTGGGTCTGGCACGAGTGCCACCGGTGGGTGCGCGGTGCGGGCAGAGGGTGCCGGTGCTGCAGTGGCGTGGGTGATGGTGACACTGGGTGAGGGTGGCACCCGCTGAGGCCCCCGCTGCTGCCCAGGCTCCAGTTTCGCCCGCTTTGGCTCGGGGCTGTCCCTCCATGTGCAGTGCTGGGGCTGGGGGCTGTGTCCTGCAGCTGAGACCCCGCTCGCCTGGGCCACCTGCCTGGGAACAGCCATGTCCCCTCCCAGGGCAGGGCTGGTGCAGCCACGGCGCTGTGGGTTCCTTCTTGCAGGCACTACCACAGCATGGACATCTTCACTCACTACGACATCCTCACCCCCAACGGCACCAAGGTGGCGGAGGGGCACAAAGCCAGCTTCTGCCTCGAGGACACTGAGTGCGAGGAAGGTGGGTGCTGTGGCTGGGGCCTTGTGGCACCATCCCTGCCCGTGTCCCCTATCCCCGGCCGTTGTGCACGCTGGGGCTGTGCGGGCAATGCAGGAGGACAAACCATGTTCTCTTCTCCCTGCAGACGTGGCCAAGCGGTACGAGTGTGCCAACTTCGGGGAGCAGGGCATCACAGTGGGCTGCTGGGACCTGTACCGGCACGACATCGACTGCCAGTGGATCGACATCACTGATGTCAAACCGGGCAACTACATCCTGCAGGTGCTGAGCTGCCCCACGCCCCAGCTCTGCTCGAGCCATGGCCACCCCGCTCCCGGTGCGGTTGGAGCACGCTGGGGCTGGTGGGTGTGCGCTGGGGGGGCAATGCCTGTCCCTGTGCATGGAGACGAGGATGTGCGGA
Organism: Lathamus discolor; assembly: GCF_037157495.1. NCBI lineage: Eukaryota > Metazoa > Chordata > Aves > Psittaciformes > Psittacidae > Lathamus > Lathamus discolor. Next base: position 165,913,395 of record NC_088884.1, on the reverse strand, counting down.
AGCTGCTTGGGCTCGCTTCAGCCTGCGCGCTCCTGCTCTGAGCAACCCTCATGGGCACGTGGTGCCCAGTGACAGCCACCACAGCACATCCCGCTGCAGCAGGAGGCAAACCCTGCCGGGACCGGGAGGCTGGGGCTGGGAAGGCCACTGTGGGGCGGGGGCTGCCGCCCTCACTGTTGGTGCGCCGCAGGTCGTGATCAACCCCAACTTTGAAGTGGCAGAGAGCGACTTCACCAACAATGCCATGAAATGCAACTGCAAGTACGACGGGCACCGCATCTGGGTGCACAGCTGCCACATCGGTAACAGCCCGCACGCAGCACGGAGGGGCCAGGGCACACGGGGCAGGGAAGCCCCAAGGCAGCGAGGAGGCTGTGGGGAGGCTGTGGGGCTCTGGGTGGCTGCCATGGGAGCTGAAGGCTCCTGCCCCTCCCGCAGGTGACGCGCTCAGCGAGGAGGCCAACAAGCGCTTCGAGCAGTACCCGGGGCAGCTCAACAACCAGATCTCGTAGGGCCCAGCCTGGGAGACACCGCGGGGAGCCCCGGGGGGGGCATCTCCCACCCTCACCCTGCACAGGAGGGAGATGCTGCTGGGGCCTCAGCCCAGCACCTCAGCCACTGAGCTCCGTGAGGCTGCCGGGACCTGCAGGCACCCGCCCGGCACCGCAGCCACCACCCAACCCAGGGACTGTGCCCACATCCCCTGGGCCACGGCACATGGGCACAGAGGTCCTGAACCCCACCGTGCCCCCCCCAGCTCCCGGTCACTGCAGCTGCACCTCCCTGCTCCCCATCAGCCCCAGTTCCTCCCCAGGACCCAGCAGGGACCTGCAGCCCTGCACGGCCCCAGAAGCCCCTCCTGGTGTGGCTGCCCCTGCCCTGCGGGCCCTTGCCGTGGTGTGGCTGCCCCTGCCCCACGGCCGCAGCGGCTCCCACACCGCTCTTAGCTGGAACTTTATTTTCTCTATAAAGTTGTCAGTTGTTCCCAGTGGCTCCCGGCTCTTCCTGGGGGGGATGAGGAGCCTGACAGGACTGGGAGGGTCAGCACAGCACAGGGCTGGCTGGTACAGCACACCCCAGCACAACATGGGAGCTGCCGGTACCCACGCGGAACAAGGGTCCCCCCTCCCCACACAGCCCTGGTTGGGCAAGGACCAGCCCCACACTAGCACCGGTACCGGCAGCTGCTGGGATACAGGGTACCAGACCTGCTGGGAGAAGCTTGTGTGGGTGAGGAGGGGGCCAGCAGGACCTTAACTTCAGCTGCCCCAGCCTGAAGCAGCCGCACGGCACTGGAGGGAGCAGCCGGAGCCGCCCTGGCACAGCAGGGAGGCGGTGAAGTGCTGGTTTCGCCCCACATGCGGCCCAAATGTTCGTGAGCTGAAGTCCCGCCGGGGGCTGTGATCCACGAGGAATGCAGCCGGCGCTGGCTGCAGGCAGCGGGAAGCTGCGGTCGGTGCTGCCGTGGCCGCGCCGCCAGGAACGCGGCGGCTCCGCTTCCCCTGCGCGCCCCGGCGAGAGCCCGACGGGGGGCACGTTCCTCTGCCCTGCCCGCTCGCCGGGCAGCAGCAAGGCCTCGGCGCCGGCCTCGCCGCAGCATCCCCAAGTAACTGCGCTGCTTTCATCTACAAATACCAGGCCGGGGCGAGGGAGCCCCTGCCCGGGCTGCTCCTGGCTCCACGCGCGCATTCCTCCTGCCAGAGCCGGGCTGGATGTGGCTCAAGGTGGGAGCCGAGCAGGGGCTCTTCCAGGAACGCCAGGAACACTCGGAGCTGCTCCTTCCCAGAAGGGCTCTCAGCCTCCAGCCGCAGAGCACGGGGAGACCTTGGCTGTCCCCAGGGGCCAGGCTGCACGTGCTGGGAGCTGAGCGGCTGCACGGACCCGCACCGGGCTGCAGGAGGGACAGGCAGGGACAGGCTCCCAGCTTCAGCCCTTCTGCACCCCAGCCAGCGAGACACTGCCCAGACACCGCAGGGTCCAGCACCAAAACCCCTCTCACCATGGCTTTAACCTGCCCGAGGGGAGACTGAGCTGAGCTCTTAGGCAGAAGCTCTTCCCTGTGAGGGTGCTGAGGCGCTGGCACAGGGTGCCCAGAGCAGCTGTGGCTGCCCCACCCCTGGCAGTGCTCAAGGCCAGGTTGGACACAGGGGCTTGGAGCCCCCTGCTCCAGTGGAAGGGGTCCCCGCCTGCCTGGGGCAGGGGCTGGAGTTTCTTTAAGGTCCCTTCCAAACTAAACCATTCCAGGATTCCATGCGACAGGAAGGGCAGAATCCTCCACAGCCCAGCCTCCCACAGGCAATGCTGTGGGCAGGAGACCCCACGGCACTGGGGGGTCCCTATAAAAGTGCTTTATTTGAGTACAGAGGGAAGGGCTGCTCCATGAGTCCACCCCGGCACCGGGCCGGGCGCTCTCCAGTCCCCACCAGGTCTCAGCATGTCCGTGCCTGGCCCATGGACATGGCTCAGTCCTGCACGTCCTGCCCCACGCAGCAGCTCCGCTACTCGGTGGCCTCGGGGATGACGCTCAGCAGCAGCGTGTCGTGGCCACGCCGCAGCAGCAGGGTCAGGCTCTGCTGTGTCCGCACCGCCTCATACACGTCCTCGGCGCGGCGCGACGCCTGCCCGTTGATCTCCAGCACCACGTCACCTGCCTTCACCCCGGCCCTGTGGCACAGTGACACAAGCACACAGTGGGTGAAGCAGGCACTTCCTAGGAGCAAGGAGCACTGGGCACCACGAGGAGGCTTGGACCACAGGTACCTGAGCCAGTGGGACACCAAGCCGGGGGCAATGGCCACCAGTTGGTTTCTGTTGCACATCAGGGCCCAAGCCGTGCTGCCCTGGAGTAAACCAGAGCTAAATACATCCCACCCTGCAGAACTGCTCCCTCAGGCCACCCCCCAAGGCACAGGGTGCTTACTGATGGGCTGGAGAGCCGATGATCACCTTGTGGATTAGCACTCCATAGGAGACATCGGGGAAGCTGGGGTCACGCAGCTTCAGCTCAGCCAGGATGCTGCAGGGGGAAAGTCAGCATCAGGAAAGGAGCTGGGCGGCAGAGCAGGGCTCTCACCCCACCCCAGCTAACCAGGACCTCTCCTCCTGCCTCCCTGACACTGCCAAGCACAAGCACACAGCTGCAACCCCCAGCAGCACCCCAACACCATCATCCTGCCAAAGCCCAGAGGACAAAGTGCTGACTGTGCCCGGGAGGGATGGAGCTACCAGAGCAGCTGCCAGCCGGGTCACACACACATCCCTGTCTAAGCAGCCCCAGGTCAGGTGCCCTCCCTGGTGTCTGCCGCTGCAGTTCTACTGCTCTGCTTTTGGGGGCAGGACAAGAACAAAAGCTAGGCCCCTGTTGTTGCCAGAGGTGTCAAGCAGAGGTAAACCCGCTTCTCTCCTCCAGAGCCTACAGACTGAACACCCCCGGCTCCTCCTACCCCACAGTGGTGGCTTAAATTGTGCACCTCTCACTGCCCCTCACACAGCGCTGTGCAAGCCGCCCCCCCTTTCCGATGTCACAGGATCACAGCACGGCTGGGGTGGGAAATGAACCTCTGGAGATCACCCACCCCGGCCGTGCTCAAGCTGGCTCAGCAGAGCAGCTGCCCAGGACTGTCCAGGGAGGCTTCAGGTATCTGCAGCGTTGGTGACGCTCTGACCTCTCCAGGCGCCTGTGCCAGGCTTCTGCCACTGTCCCCGCAGTAACAAAGTGGTTCCTTGTGTTCACATGTAGCCCCATGTGCTCCAGTTTGTGCCCCCTGCTCTTGGCCCAGCTCCGGGCACTGACAGAACAACCACGCCACGTGTCCTGCTCCCTGGGTCCTTCTGCTCCCACCCCAGGAGCTCCACGTGCCCTCGGGCAGCATCTGAGAACAGTCCACGTGCGCCGGGCGCAGGAGGAGGGCTCCCACACCCCAGAGGCTTTGCCGAGGACCAGCACCATCTACTGGGCACCGGCCGAGCACCCAGCAATGCGGAGCGCTCCCCGGCCACCCACTGCCTGCACCTCACAGCGACCCTCCCCTCCGCTGGTGTGGCAGGCAGGACCCCAGCCCCTGCTCGTGGTGCCCAGAGGTGCAGGCAGGACCCCAGCCCCTGCTCGTGGTGCCCAGAGGTGCAGGCAGGACCCCAGCCCCTGCTCGTGGCGCCCAGAGGTGCAGGCAGGACCCCAGCCCCTGCTCGTGGTGCCCAGAAGTGCCCACATCCCTTCACAAACCAACTAACACACCGAAACCACCGGAGCTTTGGGAAGGGCAGAGCACAGCCCTCGGAGGTGCTCCTGCCCAGCACACTACAACCAAGCCAAGGTGCATGCTAAGCCCCAGGTGTCAGGTGAAGGTCTCTCCAGAGCTGGCTGCAGAAGCCAAGGAACCAGAGCAGGCACCTCTGTCCTTGGGAGGGGGAGCTGCTCCCAGGAGAGCTCCCAGCACGTGCTCCTGATGCATCCCTGGTGCTGCTGCCAGCATTCAGGTGAATGCTGCTGCAGCAGCTCCCTCCTGTCCCACAGCCCCGAGCAGAGCTCCAGGCAGGGCTGTCCTCAGCAGGACTCAGCTCCCACCAATTGCAGGGCACCTCTCAGAGTGTTTGGCCACAGGCGTGTCTTGGGCACCCACTGAAGCAAGGGGTGATCCTTCTCTCTGCCCAAGCAGGTTGTTTGCCTGCAGCCTGCGGCTGACCAGAGCGCTCCTTGAGATGCAGCAGTAACAGTGTCCTTCCCAAGCCACAGCCGGGAGCATGAAGAGTCTCAGACCCACAAGTCATCCCCTTCCACCTGCCAGGGCTGTACTGGTTAACACTACGATGCACTCCCTACAGAGGCAGCACCCAGGAGCCTCCCACCACGCCAGCAGCAGCCACTCTGTGTGTGCTCACAGAGCTGCTCTCCTGCCTTCCTCCCTCTCCCCCAGCTGCCTCTCCTGCAGACACAGTGGTCAGAGCTCACCTGGGAAGCCCCATGTTACAGAAGTGCTTCTGCATCTCAATCCCCAGCAGACCCCCCTCGCCAAGGGTACCACTTGCCCAACCCTCTGATCACAGCGTTCCGCTGCCCCTCATGTGTCTGTTACACAATGTTTCTGGTGGTGTCACCTTCCTGCTGTGCTGCAAAGGGCCCTGATCCAACTCTGAGTAACAACTACTCTGGAGGGAGTTACAGCTTCTGCCACACATGTAGAAACCTGCAAGCTTCTCATTGACCTCTGACACAGCCTTGGAGCCTACACACAACACGAGCACAGAGATCAGAGTGTGAATGCTTCAGCCCTCCCCACACCAGGCACTTCCAGTTTGGAAGATGTCACAGTCACCATGCCTCACAACAAGAGCAGCCTTAGAACACGCACCTGGGGGTAAGAGTCAGCATCATCACCCCGATGTAGCGGCGCTTTGTCTCTGTGCTGCCAAACCAAGAGCCTGTCAAAGGAAATGACATGAAATGACCCATGTGCACTTGGAGCAGTGCTGGGCTGTCACAGAGCCCACACAGCCCACAGCAGACAGCGGGTGTGGGGTCATCCTGATGCCAAACCAACACCTCATCTAAGCTGCATTCACCAGGTGGAGTTTTACGTTATTGCAGCTGTGCTGCTTTGTGCTATTGGCTTTTTGGACTGAGAATACCCCTCCACAGTGTCAGCATACCAGCAACCCAGAGCAGCAAACCCAGGCAGCGTTCTACACCACTGACATAACTGCCTGTCCTTTCCAATACAGGTGAATCCAGCGCCTTCATTTCCATCAGCACACACAAGGCAATGGAAGAGGCAGACGGAGTTTCGTGCCAGGTGGGAGAATCTTCTTAAATGAAATGCTCTGCGTGCCCTGCTCAGAAGTGGTGCCTGAAGCCCAGCGGTGCCAGAGCTTCCCTCTTCCCTCCCCCAGGACCCGAGCATGAGGCTCCCCACTCACTTTTGCGGTGCTCCTCCTTTTGCAGGAACTTCCGCAGCCGGTCAGAGGGGATGGCAAAGGAGATGCCTGATGTCACCTTCATGGTGTTCACCCCAATCACTTCGCCGTCCTGCAGGGGAGCAGGCACTGTGCTATCCCACTGCATCCTCGGGGAGAGGGCAACCACTGTGCAAGCCTGGAGTGCTGCATGTGTGCCCATCCCCTCCCTGCCTGCTGCTTCTGCAGCCTGCCTGGCCCTGCCAAGCTGGGCAGGGACCAGTCCTGCAGCTGCAGCCAGCACAGCCCTTCCCTGAGCCCTGCCACCACCAAGCAAGTTGCATGCACCAGGCAGGGCTTGGCTGTGCCACGAAGTCCCATGGACTCAGGCTCCCTCAAACAGGCACTGCACAGGGCTGAGCCCCAGCTCCTCTTCACAAGGAGACTGATGCATGCACAGTCCCCCCCTCCCAGCAGCTGCAGCACCCACACATGCACCCACCAAGGCAGGCTGAGGGCACCCAGCACCACTGCCCCAGACACGGCTGCCCCAGGAACTTACCAAGTTGACGAGGGGTCCCCCGGAGTTCCCAAACTGCAGCAGAGGAGAGAGCAGTAAAGAGGCCATAAAGCAACGTCCTCACACAGCAGGACCCAAGGCAGGGAGGCAGCGTCCAGAGAGCAGGGTCAGGCTGAGGAACGCAGCCAGTGCCTGGGTGACCGGCCAGAATCCCTCCATCTCCCAGGGCTTCCAGCCTCCTCTGGCCTCATGGCACCCACAGCCCTTCCCCAGCTCCCCCCTCCCCAACAAGGGCAGTGGGATGAGGCATCAACCCGCTGAGTTCCCCTTACATCGATGGCAGCGTCCGTCTGGATGTATTCCATGTCGGAGGCGGCAAGGCCCAGCTCCCGGCTGCCCCGCTGCGCAGAGCTGACGATGCCCGAGGTGATGGTGTTCTGCAGGGCGAAGGGGCTGCCCATGGCCACCACGAACTCTCCCTGCCGCACCTCGGAGGAGCGCCCAAGGGGCAGTGTGGGCAGCGGGTGCTGCAAGAGAGGAGGGCGGTGAGCGGGTGGGAGGGACGGAGGGAGCATCTCCAGAAGCAGGATGCGCACCTTTGGCTTGATCTTGATGGTAGCGATGTCTGCGACCTGGTCCACGTCCTGCACCACGGCATCGTACTGCTCCCCGCTGGCCAGCTTCACCCGCACGCGCCGCCGGTTCGCCACCACGTGTGCGTTGGTCACGATGAGCCCGTCAGGAGACACCAGGAAGCCAGAGCCATTGGAGATGGGTACCTCGCGGCCCGAAAAGGGATGCCTGCAAGGTGGGAGCAGCTCAGGGCGGGGTGGCAGGGACCCCGAGGGGACTGGTGGGGACTCTGGGGAGGGCAGACAGGGGCCAGGCTGAGAGGCAGTGGGGGACAGTGAGGATGTCTGGGCAATAGCGTGACGGGAACAACTCCTTCATTCCCCACGTGGAGAGTCTGAACGACCAGGCACGTGACTGGGGAGCAAGCAGGAAGAATGAGAAGTGCATGCACAACTGGGAAGGTGAGATCCCACTGGGAGGCATGGTGGGAAGCTGACGCGAGGGAAGCTGTTGTGGACTCTTTGGGAAAGGGCAGCAGGAGGTAGGCAGGAGGAGTTGTGATCTGCACAAAGAAGTAGCCTGAACATACAGAACCTTGCCCTGGAGCAGGTAACAACGAGCTGGGAGGTGATGAATACACGTTCTGTGGGTAGCCAGAGGAAGGCTCACAACTGCAGGTTCTAGTCCCCATGGGAGACAACAATCACCCTGAGCTCTGCGGGTGACCTCACCCTGGTGCTGAGTGGGGTCCCTTCAACCTAAACCCCTCTGTGACCGTACAAAAAACAAAGCCATGCTCCTGGGACAGGGGTGCTGCGCCGCGGGACAGCCTGGAGCCGCTGCCGGGGGGCGGCTTCGCTCGCACGGTCCTGCAGGACCGGAGGGCGGCAGCTCAGGGGCACCGCGCCCCTGCAGCAGAGGACGCGTGCTGAGCCTGTCTGCGCAGGCGGCGGGCGGAGGGGACGGAGGGGACGGACAGGTCCCACCCGCGCCATGCCCGGTTCCGGCTGCCGGGACACCAGGCGAGGCTGGGGCAGGGGCTGCTCCGTGCGGGGAGCGCAGCCGGGAGCAGGGCTGCGCCGGCGGGGCACGGGGAGCGCGGGGAGGGCGGGCCGGAGCCTCCCCGAAGGGGCAGGACCGGGACAGGGTCAAGCGGGACCCCCCGCGGGGGCTGGGCTGCGCGGGCGCGGGCAGGTACCTGCCCACGATCTCCACGTAGACCAGCGCGGGCGCCGTCTTCTCCACCACGTCAGCGATGAAGTTGAAGGCGGCGCGGGGCGAGGCGGGCGGCGGCGCGGGCACGGCGGCGCGCAGCGCGGGCAGACCGGGCCGCTGCCCCTCGCCCTGCGCGGCCCACAGCAGCAGCAGCGCCGCCGTCCCGGCGCCCAGCGCCGCCGCCAGGGCTCGGCCCCCGGCGCAGGAGTGGGGAGGCGGAGGGGAGGGGGGGGGAGGCGGAGGGGAGGGGGGGGGAGGCGGCGGGAGCGGGGGGGCGGCGGCGGCCCCGCACAGCGCCCGGTACCACCTCTCCGCCCCCGGCCGCAGCGGGGCCCGCGCCCACCGCGCCAGCGCCGCCATGCTGCTGCGGGGCTCACGTGCCTCCCTGCCGCAGGGCACGCCGGGACGTGTAGTCCCGAAGCGGAAGTATGACGGAAGCGGTAGTCCCGCCGCGGGGCACGGTGGGAGCTGTAGTCCCGCCGCGCCACGAGCCGCAGCGAGGCCGCCGGTGGGGCGAGCCAGAGAGCAGCTCACCAGGATTAACGGGCTCACCGGGTGCTCCGGCCGCTCCGCCCGCGCCGAAGGGGCTCGGTGGCGGAGAGGGGCACCGGGGTGCGGCGCGGTGCGCGCCGGGAAGGCGCCGCCACTCCCAAGCTGCCCCGCGCGGGCAGGCGGGCGGACGCGGGGGAAGATGGCGGCGGGTGTGGGGCGCCCCTGAGGTACCGGGTGCGGCGGGGATGGAGCCTCCGTCGGCTCCGGGCCCCGAGCGGCTCTTCGACTCGCACCGGTGAGAGCCGCGGCGGCCCCTCGCTGCCGCGCGGGGGGCTCGGCGGGGAGAGGCCGGCGTGGAAAGGTGGCGTGTCCCTGGGGGGGGCCGGGGCCCGGTGAGGAAGCGGTGTCCTAAGGGAGCTCCGTGGCGAAGATCGGGATGTCCCGGGAGGGGCGGGCGGCCCGGCCCGGCCCGGTCCCGCCGCGCTCAGGCCGCTGCGCTGCTCTTTGGCCCCGCAGGTTTCCAAGCGATGGGTTCCTGCTCCTGGCCCTGCTGCTCTACGCGCCCGTGGGGCTCTGCCTGCTCGTCCTGCGCCTCTTCATCGGCGTGCACGTCTTCCTGGTCAGCTGCGCCCTGCCCGACAGCGTCCTGCGGCGGTGCGTGCGGCTCGGCGGGGGCCCGGGCGGGCGTCGGGCGCGGCTGGGGGCTGCCCTCGCCCGGGAGGAGGGGTCCTGAGCCGCGGGGCTTGGCTCGTGCAGAGGTTCACAAGGAGCTTTTGGGACTTTCTGCTCTCAAACCCGTGAAGGCGCCTTCTCTGCCAAGACCAGAGCAGGCAATTGCCTCTTGAGTGCCCAAGGATTGATCCAGAGCGCTTGGATCAGTGGGGATCCTGTGGTGGTTGCTGCTCCCGTTCCTTGCTGCAGCAGCTCTGCAGGCAGCCTGCAGCCCCTGCTCTTACCCCAGCAGTTCCCATCCCAGATGTCTGTTTCCTCATGCCCCCTTTGTACCAGTGTCCTTTGTCCAGTCGCATGGATTCCCAGGTCTCCTCTGTTTGCTGGATGTGCAGCCAGTGGTGGCTCAGGCCCCAGGATGTGAGGAAGCTGCTTTCCCCCAGGTTCATCGTGCGGGTGATGTGCTCGGTGCTAGGGCTGTGCGTGCAGCAGAGCGACCCCCGGCTGCGCGACGCCGGCGTCAGGGTGTACATCGCCAACCACGTCACGCAGTTCGACCACAACGTCATCAACCTCCTGACCTCCTGCAACACGGTGAGGGGCTGGCGGGAGCCTCCCTGGGGTCTGGAGGGTTCTTTCTCCAGGAGAAGGCCACAGAAAGCCCCGTCAGAACCCAGGTGTTGGCCTGGTCTCCTTCGGTTCTCATCTATCAATCCACAAGCCTGGAGTTCTTTGTGGTTCAGTGTCATGCGCTTGGGCATTGCATAAAAACTGGAGTAGGGTGAGGAGGAGCAGGAAGTGTTAGAATGGGTATTGATTTTATTGAAAGAAACTGGCAGATCCCAGCAGCTGCATCTCTTTCAGGTAGGTGCTGTCAGGAGCAGGGCTGGATGTGAGGCTTTTCCCCCAGCACTGGGTGTCCCCCTCACTGGCTCTGAGTGGAGCTGCGTGGTGGGATGGTGGTGCTGGAATTCTGCTGGGCTGCTGGTTGTGTAACTCCCTCTGCTCTTGTGAAATCCCCTAAGTGTGGAATTCCCAAGTTAGCTGGCTCTAAACGTGCCTGGCAGCGAGTTGGTTGGTCCTGTATCCTTAACAGTGGCAGATTTGCTCCTTACCTGGAGAAAAGTAATTTTTGGGAGTAGTGTGTCCTTTGCCAAGTGTGTCAGGAACACGGTTGTTGCCCAGGGCAGGGAGAGTTTGTTTCTCTGGCAGACAAGGTACAGCCTGAACAGTAGATCAGGAATCAAACACCTGAGGACTTGGGGCTGGGCAGTAACGTGCTCTCTGCCATAGTGCCTTTAGCCAGCAGGCTGCTCCCTTGCCCCAAGAGTCATCTCTGCTGATAAGCAGGAGCTTTGTTTCCCATTGTCCGGTGGGAAGTAGCGCCTGAGGGAAGGACAGGACAGGGCTCCTCTGACTCTTGTTTTCCCTTGCAGCCTGCCCTGAACAGTGCCCCTGGTTTCATCTGCTGGTCACGAGGGTTCATGGAGCTGGGAGTGAGCGGGAGCCGAGCAGAGCTGGTGGATTCCTTGAAGGCATATTCATCCCACAGAGGGAACCCCCCGCTGCTGCTGTTCCCGGAGGAGGCAGCCACCAACGGGCGGGCCGGGCTGCTCCACTTCAGGTACCAGAGCAGCCGCTGCTGTGACACAGAAGCGCTCGGGTTTGGCTTTGGGGTCATTCCTTGTGGAATTCCTCCTTTCCAGCTCCTGGCCGTTCTCAGTGTCGGACGTGGTGCAGCCTGTCGCCCTGCAAGTGCTGAGGCCTTTGGTCACTGTGGTGAGTGGGGGCACAGGGCAGGGGGGCTGTGCAAGCCTGGGCTCTGTGATGGTGCTGTTAATTCTGCTTTGAAGCCTGTGGGAGATGCAGCCTGGCCTTGTGTCCTCTTACCCAGGGACTGGCTCCTCAGTGCGAACACTCTTTTCCCGGTGCCTTTCCCAGGAAACTTGCACCAAGTCAATACTCTTGTAGTCACACTGGCAGATTTGTGAGATGCTTTAGTGGCTCAGCTGCTCAGCAGTGTGCTATCTGGGTTCTGTGACCACAGCATCCCTGTGTCACATCTCCTCTTTGTGAGCTACCTGCTGTTAAAGTTTCTCGACAGACTAGCTCCAGTTGCCTTGGAGAGTGACTGATGTGCCAAAGGTTGGCCAGGCCCTCTGGGTATGTTCTTGAACTCCCAAGTGCAGACAGGAGCATGATGCAACATCAGCTTCAGAGAAGTGGCAAAGTTCATGCTGCTAATGCTGGTGCTGCTGAACAGGCTGCAGTAAACTGTTCTTAGCTTGCTTACAGAGGGAGATCTTGTTGCATTTCTGAGTTCTTTATATGATTTATGAATCTACTTGGTTACAAGATACCTTTTACATTTGTCTGACATTTTAGTTAGTTCTCTATTGTCCATCTGTTTAAGGCAGTAGATGGGTGGTGGATAATGCAGGTGGATTTAGAGGTATTGCAAGGATTTTTCAAGGGAGGCTCTTGACGGGGATTAGTTTTTTCCAGTGTCATTTAGTGCCTCCGCTGGCTGCAGGGGACAGCGCTGAGACCTCTGCTGTTGAGGTTCAGGGTGGTGGATGATGAGGAAGTTGCATCACTGATCCAGGGAGCCACCAGCAGCAGTGGGCGCGCGGCAGGGACCTGTGGTGTGAGTGCTCTGTGGTGCACAGCGGTGCTTTGTGTGATGGTGAGAGCTGGGAACACACTCAGCAGAGCTTTGGCAGCCATGCAGCCAAGAAAGTGAGGCAGTAGTAGAGGGAGTTTACGGAGGCCACAAGCATGAGGCAGGATCCAGATAGCAACTTAGAGGCACTCAGCATGATCAGCTCAGCAGAGGGAGTGCTGTGGGTGGCTGCCTGCATGCCAGAGAAAGGGTGCAGGAGTGGAGGGGCGTTAGTTGTGTGTGACAGCAAACAGCAGCAGGCTCTGCATGTGCGCAGGGTAAATGCTGCTTCTGCTCAAGTTTAGTGGTGGGTTAAGATGCAGTTTTCTGACAGTGAGGACCCTACATTTTTGACTGACTAATCAAGAAGAGTGGGAGAGTTCTGTTCTGGACTGCTGATAGGGAACATCTTATCTTTCCTGTGGCTTTGGCTCCTCCAAAGAATTCTGTGAGATGTGACAGGTTGTCTGTGCATCCCTTCCTTCATGAATGCTGGGGAGATCAGCATGCACATGGCTGCAGATGTGTTTGAAGATACTGGTTATAGCTTGGCTCGAGTGCTGCCTCCAGACGTTGAGCAGGACTTTCTGCCCCAATTCATCCTGGTGGATTCCTTATGCAGTTATGAATCACCAGAAACTTGTGAAGACTGGACTGGGGATGTGGCACTTTGAATGGCTCAGTCAGTGCCTTGCAGAAAGCTTTCTTAGGTACTTGTGTGACACATTGAGCTGAGCGAAGTACCAAGCTTGGAGTTTAGGAAGAGTTTTCCTAGCTTTGGTCACCTGGAGCCTTGGAGGAGGCATTGTCCTGTGGCACATGTGGGCTGGGTTCAGCTGCGACAGCTTCCTTCTTCCTGGTACCTGGTGCAGTGCTGGGCTTGGAGTTCAGGCAGGAACACTGCTGGTAACACATGGCTGGTTTAGTTGTTGCTGGGGATCGGTCGGCCAGTGCTGAGCAATGGGGTAAACCTGTCTTTACTTTTACTTTCCCCTTCCCTTCTTAGCTTTATATTCTCTCCCCTTGTTATTTCCCTTATTAGTAGTGGCACTTTTGCATTATACTTTGGTTATTGGGCTGTTCTGATCTCAACACCTGGGGTTCACAATCCTTCCATCCTCCTCCCATCCCGCTCAGCTGCTGGTGCTGAGCTACCGCCCAGGGTTCAGCTGTGACAAGAAGGCAGTGGAGCTTGAGTCTGGCTGTTGTTATCACTGTGAGGATCTGGCTGTAGGTTTCTGAGATCTGTCCATCTGGGAGATGAAACTTCTTTATAAAGTCACCTGCAGTGGTCATGGTTTCTGGGCTTTCCTCCTTACAGCACCTCTCACCAGTCTCTGGAATAAACCAGGCCTGGGGCCTGTCTTGGACTCATAGAACTGTTTGCCTGGAAAATACCTTTGTGCTTTCTCCAGTCATTACCCCAGGACAGCCATGTCCACTGCTGAGCCATGTCCTCAAGGGCCTTGTCTACACATCATTTGAAATCCCTCCAGCGCTGGTAACTCCACCACTGGCGTGGGCAGCCTGTTCCAGTGCTGGATGATCCTTTTGGGAAGCAATTGTACCTAATCTCCATCTAAATCTCCCCTGGTGCAGCTTGAGGCTGTTACCTCTTGTCCCATCCCTTGTTCCCTGGAAGCAGAGACCCACTAGCATCCCGATGGAGCCCTGCCCAGCTCCTGTTTTGTGGATGCAGCCTCATTGTGCTCTCTTCCCCAGAGTGTGGCTGACTCCTCCTGGATTGCAGAGCTGCTCTGGACCTTCTTTGTTCCCTTCACAGTATATCAAGTAAGGTACTATCCCTCTCTCTTTCATTTGGGGCAGGGCATGGGGTGGACAGAGCTCGTGGTAGTGAGAGATCTTCCAGTACTGCTGATGTGCCCCTCGCTGTGGTCTCAGCATGGCTTTGCTCAGTGTTACTTGGTCCATGCAAGGTCCAGTTGCTGGTCCAGCTTCTGAAGCAGAGTGGGCCTGGTTCCTGCATTGAGTTGAGGAAGGAGAGGAGTCTTCCAGGGCTTTTATGTCAAATTTGCTGGGTATATTTTTGAAGCTGACTGCTGTGCTGTAACCCACTCCAGGGCTCCTCAGGTCCCATGGGTGATTCCCTGCAGTCTCTTGTGGGTGGCAGAGGGGGTTCAGACACCTCTCTGGGGCCCTGGTGAGCCCAGACAGGCTGAGAGCTTTGTGTGATAAGGGTTCATAGGCAGCAGAAGGTGGTTGGAGTCACATTCGGGAGTCCTACTGATCTGTTTTCTACTTGCATGTAAGTGGCAGTGGCTCCTCGTCTGGGGCCTTTCTGGGAACTTCGTTAGGACATACTTGGCATGTTACACTTGAGTGCTAATAGAGATTCAATGAGCAGCTTTGTTTTCCAAACCGTGCCTTTCCCTTAACTGCAGCTTATGTTGAGGTTTCACACTCACTCGGTGGGGAGAGGCTTGGGGGGAGCTGCGGTGGGGCTGCAGGGCTGGTCCCAGGGGGCTGCTCCCCCCGCCCCGCAGCCAGCCCAGTGCTGTTGTCCCCATTAGGTGGCTGCCGTCCGTCCCCCGGCGCGTGGAGGAGCCGAGTGAGGACTTTGCGCTGCGGGTGCAGGAGGTAGGATGGAGCAGTGCCCACAGGAGAGGGTGGGCGCAGAGCTGCAGAGGGTGTTCCTGGGTGGGGGCATTTGGGTGATGGGAGCTCTGGCCCCAGTTTATTCCCCCTTCCAATGACTCGGTTTTTCCATAGTCTGTTTGCTGCTCACTTCCTTCCTGTCTGTTCCCAAGGCTCTGCCCATTGAGTTCAGACCTTTCACTCCCTTTCCATAATCCCACAAGTCAAATGAAGCAGTTGGTTCTCCACCTTTCCCTTATGTGCTGGGTGCCTCGTAACTCCTGTACCAAGGATCTTGTATCTCCCTGTCAGCCTATTTTGGCAGGATGATATTGCCAACTCCTGGTCCTTTATGCACTCCATGCAGGCTCTGGAGAAATCAGTTCCCAGTCCTCTTGCCCTCGCCGTGGCTCTGCTCAGGCCTGTACATGTGCTGCACTCCCCTGCAAGCTGGGAATGCCGGGGTCATACGTGTTGTGTGTCATGTACATGTGCCTCTTCTCTGCATCTCTGCAGCTCTTGGCCATGGAGCTGGGTGTGGTATCCACACGGCTCACTGCAGCAGACAGAACTGAGCACATGAAGAGACTGAGACACACATCACTGCTCCCCTTCACTCCAGGTGGGTGTTCTGGGTCGTGTCCTCACTAGAGAGCTGCCACTCGGGCTCTGCCTTCGGAAAGGCCTCAGGCTGCTCTTGGTTCCTCGTGCGTGGAGGGAGAGGAGAAGGCATGTTGGAGAGCGGGGGCTATGGGTGTGCTGTGGGCTGAGATTGGAGTTGGCTGCCGGGGCAAGCACCGCCACTCCTGCCCAAAGCTGGCTTACCATGGCAGCTCATACTAGAGCAAGGGGGGCTGTAGCAGCTCAGAGACCACCCTGTTGTTGCAGCCTCGAGCCAGGCGCTGGCAGCGCGGCGCCGGGTGCCATCCGGCCTGGCTGGAGCTCCTGAGGATGGGCGCATCGCAGCGATGGCGCAGCAGGTTAAGGAGGTGCTGCCTCACGTGCCTCTGGAGGTCATCAGGATAGACCTGGGTAAGCTGTGCCTGCTATTTGCAGGGACACAGCATCACTTTCCACACTGTCTCTGCGATACCTGAGAGCAGAAACCTTGTCCCTGCTGTGCTATAGAGCACAAGGGCAGCAAGGGTGTGTGTCCCAGTATGGCAGCTCCCTCTAACAGATCTTCCTTGTTCCTACAGCCCAAACCAACTGTGTGGACACCACCATTGCCAACTTGCTGGAGGGGAGAGTATCCTTCTTCCCTGACAGTAAGGAGGCTGGTACTGACCTGCCCGCCCCAGCTACCTCCCAGGCTCCAGCTGCTTCTGGCATCCAGGGCTCTGCAGCTGAGCCTTCTTCCAAGGTACTTTTGGTGGTTGTGTTGTCTCCTCTGGTGTGATGGCTCATAGCCAGAGCACAGTGGTCTGTGTCCTGCACTAGCCATGGGGTCAGGGAATGGAGCGTTCTAAAGTGAAGGCTGACCTGGCACTGCAGAGCCACTGGGGAGCTCTGGGATCTGGCTGTGTCCTGATGGCTCCTGTGCTTTGTGTTCCAGGCAGCTGCAAAGCAGTTTGCCAGGTCCCCTGTGGAGCGGCACCTGTCCCTGCAGGAGCGGAAGCGAGCGCTCTACGACTACGCCAGGAGGTGAGAGCCCCCGCTCTGGTCCTGGCAGAGTCCCCACACCCCCCAGCAGCACCCGGGTACCTCCAGGCAAGGGCTGGCCTTGTGTTCTCCCATGCTCTGGCCTAGGAACAGGGGCTGGGCGGAGCTTTGTCTGCATCCCCTTGTCATTCCTGGGAAGTGCTCCTGGATTGTTCCTGGGCTTCTATGTTTGGGGACTAGGTGTGATTGAAGCTGTTTGACAGAAGCTGCTGAAGAGCAGGCATAGCAAAAACCCTCAGTTGTTCTTTGGTGCAAGGGATTTGATTGGTAGAAGCCATTGTGGGCCTGCAGTGAGTAT
This sequence comes from Lathamus discolor, assembly GCF_037157495.1. Lineage (NCBI taxonomy): Eukaryota > Metazoa > Chordata > Aves > Psittaciformes > Psittacidae > Lathamus > Lathamus discolor. The sequence continues at coordinate 165,896,820 of NC_088884.1, read as the reverse complement.
TGATGCTGTGGGCACTCATTTCAGACAGGAGCTGGCTGTTTGGCAGCAGGGAGGGTGCAGTTCAGGTTCCTCAGTGTAAGTGGAGAAGCGCAGGGACCAGGGAGCGAGTCTGACCCCTGTGTGGGGTTTTAATGAGGCAGATCCTGGAATCTGTGTGCAGTTCTGGTGTAGAGATGCAGGAGTTTCAGGCAGTTTGCCTGGGGCCCCTGTGGGGTGGCACCTGTCCCTGTAGGAGTGGAAGTGAGTGCTCTACGACTGCGGAGTGCATAGAGCTCAGTAGGGTCTGTGGGAAGGGGAGAACCACTCTGGTGCCCCAGGAGAGTCAGGAGAAGGTTGCAGAGGCTCAGGGATCCCATAGACCTCTGAGATCAGCTTATTTCTGCTGCTGAGAGAAGGAAATTCCCATGTCTGGAAGCTGAAGTGAAGCAAATCTTCAGTGCCCATTTGTAGAGGGCTGGTCCCAGGTGGCTCTGGGTAGCTCTTGGTCACCAGGGACTTGGTTCAGACAGCTTTGTTTTGCTGAAAGATGATAGCAGTTCAGAGGAGTTCCATCTCGGAATAGTCCTGTGCCGCTGACAGTGGTAGACTGAATTCAAGGGTTGTACCCCAGGCCTAATGAGAGCATGGAGATGTTGAGGGCTGGATCCACTGGTCACAATCTGTTCAGCAGCAAAGAAAAGAGGGTGGGAATCCTTTCCTGTGGGTACCCAACCTGACTTCTTGCTGCTCTGTGTGATCCTTTCCTGAGGCTCTTCTCCTTGCTGGCTATGGAATAGTGATCTCTGCTCCTGGGAGAGGGAGGGGTTTGGCAAGGCACTTGGGCTCCTCCATGTCTGTACTCCAAAGGGTCCAATGTGCTGTCCCAGCCTCAGAGCAGGTGTGTGTGTGTGCCTGGAGGTCCTGATGACAGCGGCCCCCCGTCACTCAGTGGTTCAGGCTCAGCTCAGGGCTCCCAAGTGCTGCTCTCCCCCAGCCACTCCGGCATTCCCAGTGCAAGGCCGTTGTTCCCGGCGGGGCTGTGCTTTGTTCATGCTCCGCAGAAGCTGGTGTCAGCTCGGGGTTGGGCGCAGGAGGGGTGTCCCCGAGTGTCACCGCTCCTTCCGCTCTCCCTGTCCTGGCTCCAGCCGGAGCGTCCCGCATGCCTCCGTCCAGTCGCCCGTCTGCTTGCCCCTGGTAGTGCCCTGGTTGGAACCGCGGGCCGGCATGGCCGCGGTTTCCGGGGCTCTGGGCGAGCTTCATGCGGGCACGGCCCGGTCTGGGGAGCCCCAGGCATGGGGAGGGCCCGGCCCACCGAGGCGCTCCCGCTGACGCCGGTGTTTCCCGCAGGCGGTTCGCGGAGCGGAGCGGCGCGGCGCGGCTCGGCGGGCCCTGACCGGCCCTGCGCGGCTCGGCGCGCCCCCTGGCGGCGGCGGCAATAAACGGCGGCAGCGTCTGGCGCGGCTCGGCTCTGCGGGCGCGGGGGGGCGGGGCCACCGGGCGGGGGGCGGGGTTACCGGGCAGGGGGCGGGGCCGGCCCGGCTCCGTGCGGGCCCGCACGCGCCGCGGCCGCCGCCCGCTCGCTCGCCGCACGTAGGCGCCGCTTAAAGGGGCAACGCGGCGGCCCCGGCTGGTCCCGGGCCCGGCGAGCTGCAGCCGGCGGCCGCGGGGCGGTGCTGCCTCGGAACTCTGTGGGGACCGGACCTCCGCCGGCACCACCGCCCCGGTGCCGACCCCGCGGGCCCCGGCGCACGGAGCCGGTGCCCTTTTAAGACGCGAGCTGCCGGTGCCGGTGGTTTTATTTACATGGGGGCTTGGGGGCGTCACGTGACGGGCAGAGCCGCGGCGGCCGAGCGCGGCGGGGCCATGGCGTGCACCGGCGATGACGGTCCGTGCGGGCACCGGGCGGGGGGCGGGAGCCGGGGGCTGCCGGGTCTGCTGGGGCAGGCAGGGTCCCGGGCAGGCACCGGGGGGAAGGGTGAATGCGGGTCCTGGGGGTCCTGGCCGGACGTGGGGGATCTGGGTCAATGGGAGCCCAGGGTCCTGGGTGGGCCGGCGCGCACATGGGGGGGATTTAGGTTAACGGGGGTCCCAGGAGGGCTGATGTGCACCGGGGTCCGGGTCGATGGGGAGCTTGGGGCTCATGGGCAGGCTTGTGTGTGGTGGGCGGGCTGGTTCCATGGGAGTCCTGGGGGGCTGATGCGCACCGGGGAGGGTGGCGGGCGTCAGTGGGGATCCCGGGAAGGTGCCTGATGGTCCCGGCAAAGCAGGGCACGGCGAGGGGCAGCCCTGGGCAGTCGCGGATGCACAGGTCAGAGGCAGGGCTTGGTGCTCCCGTGGTCCCTGGGCAGTGGTGCCGGATGCACAGGGGGGGTCAGAGCGGGGTGCGGGTGGGCCTGGGGTCGGTGCCGGGCTGACGGCCCCTCCAGGCTCCTGGGTGGAGCTGCGCTGCGGCCCCGGGGGTCCCGAGCCCGAGCGGCTCTCCTCCTGCCATGCCGACGTGGAGCGGATGCTGCTGGAGGCCCAGCTGGAGACCGAGAGCGGTGACGGGTGAGTCCCAGGGACCCGGCAATGGGTGAGCCAGGGGCCTTGGGGTGGCACAGGCCTGGTGACCCGGGGTTGCTTTGCAGTGCCCTGCTCCTGATGGGCTCCCCAGTCTGGGATGAGGATGGAGCCGGTCCAGCAAGCGAGCGGCCTGGGGACAGTGACCTGCGGCCTCCCTGCAGCCAGCCACATCCAGGCTGCTTGCACCCCCGGCAGGTGAGGGAGCTACAAGGTGCTCTGCGCCCTGTGCCAAGCCCTGTGCTGTGCCGACTGTGCCCCTGGCCTTACCTGTCCTGTGCTTCTTCCTAGCGGGACATGCCGGATGAAGCCGAGCGGAGGGAACAGCGCCTGCCAGCATCCCTCAACTGGGCCTGCACCCACCACCCTCAGCATCTTTCTCCAAAGTAAGGCCATGTCCCCTGCCAGCACATCCTGCTGTCCCCTGTCCTGCACCCTGTGCCCTCCTGCAGTGAGCTGCCCTCCTCCCTTCCACGTTAACTGTGCTTTTCCCAGGGAGTTTGCCTTTGTGTGCTCCCCGCAGCCAGTGCTGTGGAGCCTGCAGGGAGGAGTAGTGGGCAGAAAGAAGAAACTGTTCAGTTCAGAGCTGCTGCTGCTCTTCATCCCCTCGCTGCTGCTCAGCCATGTGCTGACACTGGGGCTTGGGTGAGTTTCCGATGGGCCTGACCTGGGCTTGGGGACACGCAGGGGGAGCCCTGCACTGATGGGTATCTGTAGCCTGGGAGCCCCTGGTTGGCCTGTCACAGGAGGCTGCCCTCATGGAGCTGGGCTGGGGAAACACTCCTGGATGTGGAGTGCTCTTCCTTGGGTGCTGCTTCGAGCATCTCTGTGGAATCACTTACAGCCTCTCTTTCCAACCCAGGATCTACATCGGGAAGCGACTGGCAGCCTCCTCGGCCAACCCACTGTGAAAAGCTGGGATCGGTGAGGCTCTGTGTGGGGGGAGCCCAGGCACCAGTGCAGCCCAACTGCTCCCAGGCTTCCTGGCTGTGGCACGAGGCATCATCTCCCCTCGTTCCTTCTTTAGCCCCAGCCCAGGAGCTGATTCCACTCTCCCCCGTAGACAGAAGCCCACTGATGGCAGCTCCCGGGGTAGGCAGCCCCTGCCTCCCCATCCCTTGGTTATGGGTCCATGTTCCTCCTTTTTAACACAGACTGTAAATATGACTCCTGAGCTGCAACATAGTGTGCGAATAAAGAGCCCTGAGTCACCAGCAGTGCCAGACCCACACAGCCTGCCATGGGAGAGAGCAGGCAAGCTCCCCAGGGTGCTGTGGCATTCCCATGGGCTCAGGCTGCAGGAGCTCACTGCCAGTTGGGGTGCTGGGGGGATGCCTGGGTGTGAAAGGGCTCCTGCTTGGCTTGGATGTGTGCAGGGATGAGTGCTGGGCTCATAGACAGTTTTCAGCCCTGCTATAGCATGTAAGGCTGGTGCATTAGTGCTTTATTAGCCATGACTGAGGCAGGAGGGAGCCCAGTGCTGGTGGCCAGGGACTGCAAAGCCACATGTGGCAGGAGAGCTGGTACTGCCCAGGCTGCACACAGAGCTGGCTGGGCCAGAGAGTTGGTTCTGGTGCTGTGGGATGGGGTGGGAAGATGAGGGACAAGGGACGGGAGCTGCCCCTGGTGGTGTGAGCGGGAGGGAAGAGCTGGGCCCATGATGGGAGGGGGCTTGTTACCCTGTGTGTGCCATGGTCCACAGGCAGCTGAGGGTGGAGGGAGGAAGATCCTTTCCAGTGTAGCGTGGTGCTGAGGGGCTGCGTGGCTCAGGGCTCAGCTGGGACATGGCCTGGTACAGGTGGGTGTGCAGCCCCTTGGGCTCAGCAGGAGCCTGGCCTGGGGCCTCTGGAGCACTGGGGTGGGGAAGAGTCTGGGGACAGGGAGGTCCCAGCCCTGGGGCCACCTGAAGGGTGTCAGGAGCGAGCACTGGCAGGACCCAGGGTGGCTGTGCATGTGCTGGGGCATGCAGGGGGGTCCTGGGGCTGTGCAGGGTGCAGGTAGGGGTCCAGTGGGCAGGGATGAAGCAGGGCTGTTGGCACAGGGGGCAGGGATGGAACAGGGCCGTAGGCACAGTGGGAGCGGGGTCGCGGTGAGGTTTTCCATCCCTGGGCAGATGGGGCTGATGCGGGCACGGGCTCAGAGCTGTGAGAGGCGCTTGAACCTGGGGGACGGCAGCGGCGGCGACTTCGGGCCTTTGTTTCCGTCTGCCGGTGGTGCTGGGGTCACCTGCCAGCGGGAGGCGCCGTTACCGGGCGCTGGGGCCGTTACCGGGGGCCGGGCTGGGCCGGGCCGGGGGGTACCTTCGCTCCGGCGGCGTCGCCGAGCTCCAGGAAGGTCTCGTACACGGCGGAGCTGATCTTGCGCGGCAGCGGCGGCGCTTTGCTGGCGCTCTTCACGCGGCCCCCGAAGCCCGTGGGCGACGGGGACGGCCCTGCGGGGGGAGGGAAAGGGGGGGGTACCCGGCGGGGTGCCTGCGGGGCTGCCGGGGCCAGCTCGCTCCTGTCCGCGGGGCTGCAGCGCGATGGGGCGCGAGCCCAGCGGGGAGCGATGGAGCGCGGCTCAGCGCCAAGAGCCATCGGCACCGGGGCTGCGGTCAGCGGCGGGTGCTCCACCGGGAGCGTTGGGTGGGAGGCACTGGAGCCGCATGGGATCCGCTCGCACTCTTGGTGCCCCCGGTGCTCCCGGCTCGCAGCGTCCTGCAGGGCTGAGGGTGCCTGTGCGGGGGGGGGGGCTCGTACCCGCCCTGCTATGGCTGGGGCACAGCCCTGAGCCTGGCTATGGGCTGGGGGCTGCCGGGCCGGGGCTCGGGCGGTACCTGTGGGGCTCAGCTGGGCACCGGTGCGGCTTGGCCCCGGCTGCTTCCCGGCGGAGGTGCTCTCGCTCACGTGGGGGAGCCTCCGCTTCTCGTCCTGGGTGCAGAGGGAGGTTCAGCACCGCGGGGGGGCACGGGCGGCACCGCAGGAGCCTCTGGTTGGGCTGGCGCGCCCCAGCACCCTGCCTGCAGCCCCGAGCTCCTGCCCTGTGCCCCCACCCAGCTGCTCCTGCCACCAGCACCCCGAGTCCCACCCGTGCTGGGGTCCCTGGTGCTGCAGGAGGCCTGGGGAGCATGAGCGGACCCCAGGATGGGGGGAGGCGCCGGGGCTGGGCTGAGCATCACCTTGGGCTCCGGCAGCTCCGAGATGGACTGGCACAGGTTCTGCCACCGGTGCCCAAAGAAGGTGCTGGAGCGGTTTTCCCTGCCCTCGGTCCTGCTCACCTCACTCTCGGCGGGTTTTGGAGTCGGGGGGGTCTCCGCGCTGGGGAGCATTGGGGCTGGTGAGGGGCGGGCAGCAGGGAACGGGAAGCAGGGCTATGGCATGGGCCAGCCAGACCGAGCACCGTCTCCACTGTTGGTGCTTGGCAGGGACAAGCCAGCAGGGCCAGCATGGATGGCTCAGGTGCCACGGGAGCCTGGGGGCCGCATACGGGGTGTCTCTGCTCCACGCCCCCCACGTGGTGGCGGGAGGGACCCCCGATATGTGCCTGGAGCAGGGCACTGCTCTGGGCAGAGGGGCTGAGGACGGCTCAGGGGCAGCAGGGAGGGGTGAGCGCGGGGGGGCTTGGGGGCTGTGCTCCCACCACGGCACTTGCCTGTCTCTGCAGTGGCTCAGCCGGTCCCAGTCGGGGCCCCAGGCCATGGACCGGGGACGTCCGGGCCGCTGGTTCTCGAAGCAGACCTGAGAGCGCAGGGAGCAGGGAGGGAGCAGAGCGCGGAGCCCCCCGTGCCTGCCCTTGCTCTGCCTGGGCTTGTGCCACCCCACGGCAGCGCTGTCCCCTCCCCAGGGTCCCCCATGCACAGAGCCCCTCACCCTGCTGCAGCTCCAGCCCCAGGGGCTGGTCCCTGCTGCCCCAGACCTGACCTGGCCTGTGCGGTGTCACCCGCGGGTGCTGCGCTCAGCACTCACCATCTCCCGCAGCCCGTACTGGCTCTCCACCTTGGCCCGCAGCTGCCCGAAGCACTGCTCCATGCGCTCATGGAACGGCCGCAGGTCCTCTGTCACCTTCTGCCCGTGGAGCCGCATCCCCTCCGCCAGCAGCGGCACCTGCAGGACAGGGACAGGTCCACCGGGACTGCGGAGCCCCCGGGCTGGGGCGCTGCGGCTGGTGGGTGCCGAGGTCCGTACCTGCCAGGCCATCAGGTCCTTCAGCTTCTCGATGTTCTCCTCGTCCCCGGGGTGCTCCCGCAGGTAGGACTCCTGGAAAAAGGCCTGCAAGGAGCTGGCTCAGCGCTGCCGAGGGGCCGGCTCAGTCCCACGCCGGCGGGGGACAGCGCAGCCCCCGTGTCCTCACCATCTCGTACTTGGCGAAGCCCCCCATGACAGCAGGGTCCACAATGCCGCTGAGCAGCATGGAGAGCGGGTTGATGGGCAAGCCGGGGTCCTGCTGGTGCCGGTTGATCTCGCTCATGATCTTCTCATTGGTTTTCATCATGGTCTCGATGGCGTTTTCCAGGGGGGAGATGATGGTCTGTGCCCAGGGAGGGGAGTTCACAGCCGCTGGCCCCGTGACCTGCCCAGCCTGGGCAGGGTGGCAGCAAGGGCCGTCCCTAACGCCGGGGCTGCTCCTCTCATGCCACAGCACCCCTTGGCCCCTGACTCCCACAGCTGAGCCAAGCGGTCAGGAGGAGGCACTGGAAGTGCTGGTCCCAGCATGGAGCAGAGGCTGCAGCAGCGCCAGTCCTGCAGGCCAGGAGGTGGACGTGGCAGCTCCTATGCAGCCCCTGTGCTCAGCACAGCACTGATGGCCCAGCCAGGGCATTCCCGTGTCCTCCCACAGCACCCGAGCCACTGGGCTCCGGCGCCTCCCTCTGTGAGAGGTGTGAAACCCACGCATGGAGCTGGTGGAACCCCTCCAGCGCCGCTGCTGCTCCCACACATGGCCTCCTGCTCCCCACGGAGGAGATGGGCACCCAGTGGGTGAGCGCCCAGACCGGGCCTGGCAGTGGTGGCAGCTGGGCTCTGTGCTCGCACTGACCCCGGCCCTGTGCCCAAAGCACCACAGGGCCACAGGAGTGAGCTGGGGGTTTGAGTGCTGTGGGGCTGGATCTGGTTTGCACCAAGAGCAGGGGATGCTGGGGCAGGACCAGCTCCTGCACCCGGCTTCGAGCTGCTTGAGCTCGGGGAGCCCGGAAGGGGAATGGGGGGCAGCACCCCCGGCAGGCTCCGTGTGCTGCTGTCTGGGGGAGGGATGCCCCGGGAGGGTCCCACTGCCCCCGAGCCCCCTCACCGTGGTGGTGGAGGTCACTGCGAACCAGCGGAGGATGCCGGGCAGGGGATAGGCTGTCAGGAAGGTCGTCCGCTCGATCCACATGTCCTGTGGGAAGCAAGGGGATCAGCCCAGCACCCTGGGACACCCCATGGGGCAGGGGGCTCCCACCTCCCCCTCCCATGGGCATGGAACCACCACCATCCCCAGCCCAGGTCTGGGAGCCCCCCTGTCTTGCTTGCACCCCCCTCCTGTGGACACTCAGCTCCTCACTGGCCCCCTGGCACTCACTGCAAATTCATTGTCTGGGTCCTTTGGGCCTTTCTTGAAGGGCCGCGAGTAGCTGAACCTCTGGACGTGGTTGGCTCTGTAGAAACTGGAGGGCAGGAAGGGCAGAGGGTGGGAAAAGTCCCTGTTTGCCCCTTCCCATGCAGAGCAGGGCAGCAGCAGCTTCTCCGTGCCAGGACCCTCACTTGGTGATCTGCTCCGGGATGCTCCGGTCCTTGAACCGGCGCCTGGCTTCCTCCGCCGGCTGCACGGTGAAACACTGGATGTCTGCAGGAGTGAAGGAGCCACCAGCCCCACTGCAGGGACACGGTGTGAGGGACCCATGGGGGGGGCAATGGCCCAGGAACCAGCCCTCCCCCCAGCCTGTGCTCGGAGGATCCCTCCCTGCCTGGTACCTGCCCAGAGGATCCCTCCCTGCCCATCCCTGCCCAGAGGATCCCTCCCTGCCCATCCCTGCCCAGAGGATCCCTCCCTGCCCATCCCTGCCCAGAGGATCCCTGCCTGCCCCGTCCCTGCTCAGAGGATCCCTGCCTGCCCATTCCTGCTCAGAGGATCCCTCCCTGCCCGTCCCTGCTCAGAGAATCCCTGCCTGCCCATTCCTGCTCATAGGATACACTGTCCGGGGGAGCCAGTGATGTCCTGCCCAGGGGGACTCGTGCTCTTGAGCCTCTCAGCACTGGGGAAGGGGCTCAGCAGCTGCAGCTCGAAGTCCTCCCGGCGCTCGTACTCCTTGCCCCGGTAGATGAAGACCTTGTTCTGCAGGGGCGGAGGAGACAACTTGTCACTCCCGAGAGAAACATTGCCCCAAGCCCAGCAGCTGGGGGAAAAGGGAATTGAGGCATGTGGAGGTGATGGGTGAAGCCAAGAGAGCTTCACTAAGGGCAAAGGATGCCTGATAAATCTGGTGCCCTTCTGTGCCAGGGTTACAGTGTTGGGGGGTAAGGGAAGAGCAACTGACGCCATCAGCCTGGCCTTGCATAAGACCTGTGGCACTGTCCTGCGCAGCACCCTTGTCTCTAAGCTGGAGAAACAAGGATTTGACAGATGGACCTCTCAGTGGATAAGGGATTGGCCGGATGGACTCATTCAAAGAGTGGAGCTGTCGGAATGAGTCCAGAGAAGGCCACCGAGATGGCCTCCAGAGGGGCTGCAGGAAACCTGGAGAGGGGCTTTGGACAAGGGCCTTCAGGGACAGGACAAGGGGAATGGCTTGAACCTGCCCGAGGGGAGACTGAGGTGGGCCCATGAGAAGGGGCAGGGGAGGGAACGCAGCTCCTGTGGCCGCGGCACCAGGACACTCACCCGCAGGAACGGGGGGAAGCCCTGCCCGTAGTACCCCACGGCAAAGTAATCCGGACTGGGCCGCGGCACCTTCAGGATCTTCTCATAGAAGCCGGCTTCCTGCTGCTGCAGGAGAGGGGTGGGAGTGGGGACGGGATGGGACCGGCCATGGGCAGGAGCGCTGCGGCCCCCCCTGCTCCCCCTGCTCTCAGCAGGCGTCGCTCACCAGGATGTCACTCAGCAGCGCGTAGTCAAAGACCTCGCTCTCGTACTGCTCCGCCAGCTCCTTGCAGATGTGGATGGCCTCTTCCCACATCTGCAGGAGGTGGAGCTGGGGGTGAGCTGGGGCAAGGAGGCACTGGGGCCTCCAGAGGAGACGGGCCCCATCTGCAGCGAGGGCAGGGGGAGCTGGTGGTCCAGCTGGGTGCAGGTGGCTGCAGCAGGACTTGGCTTCCCACCATCTCCAGCCCCTGAGCCCCCAGCACGAGCAATTCCTCTCCTGGGGTGTCCTAGCTGCTGGCCCCAGGCAGTATGAGGGCTGGGGGCTGAGACTGGGATGGGATGGGACAGGATGGGATGGAATGAGGTGGGATTGGATGGGATGGGACAGGATGGGATGGAATGAGGTGGGATTGGATGGGCTGGGACAGGATGGGACATGACGAGATGAGACAGGATGGAGGAGAATGAGGTGGGACGGGACGGGATGGGATGGGGTGGGATAAGATGGGATGGGATGGTACGGGGTGGGACGGGGTGGAAAGGTACAGGATGGGGCGGGATGGGTGCGCAGGGGGCAGCGCAGCCTCAGCAGCTGGGTGGCTGTGGGCGAGCCATCCATCCCCGCCCCGCTGCAGGGCAGCTCAGCCCCACCACAGCGCTGGGGAGCAGGGCCGGGCCGGGGCTGCAGGCTGCGAGCGGCAGGCAGCGGTGGGCAGGGGCGCCCGCGGGGCAGCGGGAGGCGGCAGCCGCGGCGCGGCCGCGCTCACCTTGCCCTGGTCGAAGTAGCGAAGGACCTGGTTGTAAAGCGCCTCCTTGAGCTGGCGCTGGGTGCGCAGCGCGGGCCCCTGCGCTCCCGGCCCCGGCGCCGCGCTCGCCTCGTCCGACCACTGCAGGGGGCGGCGGAGCCCGTCACGGCGAGCCCCGGCGGCCCCGCGGCCCCGCGGCCCCGGTGCCCACCTCGAGCAGCCGCGCGTGCAGCAGCAGCGTGTAGGCGCCCTCCGTGTAGTTCTCGTAGCCGATGTGCAGGTCCCGCAGCTTGTACAGGTACCTGCGAGCGGGGCCGCGGGTGGGCTCCGGCCCCAGAGCCCCTGCGCCCGCCCCGCCGCAGCTCCTCCGTCCCCGCCCGTGCCCTGGGGCGCAGCAGGGGCAGCGCCGGGACCTTGCCCCGGCCGCGCTCACCTGATGTACATGGCCTGGCGGCCGATCTCCTTGTAGAAGTTCTGGGAAGAGCAGACGAGGCCATTCGAGCGGCCCGGGAGGGGCCGGTGCCACCCCCCCCCCCCCCCCCCATTTGCTGTGCTGGGTCACGGTGCCGCTGGGACCGGCCCCATCAGTCAGACCCAAAGGTGCCTCCCAGCAGGTACCTCCCGGGGGCACCGGGTTTGGCACCGGGCACACCCCACCCCTGCTGTGCGAGGGGCCGGGGGGACATGGGGCTGAGCCCCGGGGCAGAGGCACGGGGCAGGTGCCCACCAGCAGGTTAACAGTGCAGCTCATGCTGTAGGTTTTGTTCTCGTCGTTCCGCACGGCCCGGTAGTCGAGGAGCCGCTCCAGGAGCCCCGTCACCAGCGCCACAAAGCTCTGCCCGGGCTCGGCCAGCTCGGGGTGTGCCCGGCAGCAGCTCAGCAGGCTGGGGAGGGCAGGAGGTGACAGGGTCACTGTGCTCAGCCCCAGAGGGGGACAGGAGGGGCAGCAGGAACAGAGAGCCAACTGTGTTCATGGGGAGAGCTGAGAGCTCCATCTGCCCAGCACAGGGGTCTGTGGTGGGCATCACGGGACAGAAGGAAGGCCCGGGCAGAGCAGGGGCATTGTGGGGGCAGGGGCACTGCTGGGGCAGGGGCATTGCTGGGGCAGGGGCCCTGCTGGGGCAGGGGCATTGCTGGGGCAGGGGCATTGCTGGGGCAGGGGCATTGCTGGGGCAGGGGCACTGCTGGGGCAGGGGCATTGCTGGGGCAGGGGCATTGCTGGGGCAGCAGTGGTGTGCAAGGGGCACATGATGCTGCCAGGGCAGGAGTTTTCCTCCGCTCAGGTCCTGCCCCAGCTCAGAGCACAGTGAGGAGCAGGCTGGCTGAGGCAGTGTGGGGCAGGAGGACAGCAGAGGCTCAGGGGCTGTGGGGATGTCCCCGCACACTCACATGCTCTCAAAGAGCTGCTTGTATTGCTCGTCCCCGCGGCCGCCCTCCACCTCAGTGTCCAACTGCCGCAGGATCTCGTCCTCGAACTGCAGAGACGTACATGAGCAGCGCCGGGAGCTGGGATGGGCAGGGCTGGGGCTGTGGGGCTGCAGCGCTGGGGCAGGAGGCTCCCAACAGCCCGGGGCTCAGCTGCTGCAGCCCCTTCCCCAAGGACCCCCCCCACTGAGGGGTCCCTGTTCCCCTGCCCTGTGAGGAGCAGGCTCCAGCACCAGGCACCCACCCGGGCAAAGCTGCGGGTGAGCTGGTACTCGCAGAGCATCATGTCAAAGAAGATGGGGATGGTGGCCTTGCGCAGCTCCGGCTCCGGCACCAGTGTCATCTCCAGGATGGGGCCCACCATGCCTGGGATGAACTCAATCTTGCGGGGGCCTGGGAATGGGAAGGCCATGCTGCAGGCAGACACCAGCCCAGAGAGGGGAGGCTGCCTGCAGGGAGTGAGGGCTCACAGCTGGCCACAGTGCTGCAGGTTCACACACCACAGCTTTGCATGGCTGCAGATGGCACCTCCCACAGGTTCACACATCCCACCCTGCACATCCCAGAGCATCCCCCGGCTCACACATCCCACCCTGCACATCCCAGAGCATCCTCCAGGCTCACTCCTGCCAAGCCTCTTCCCTGCTGGCTCGCACACCCTGCTCATGCCCGCAGCCCCGATGCCCCCCGCTGGGAGCATCCCACCCTCCAGCACCATTCCAGGGGCAATGCTGGTGACCAACAGCCAGCAGACCCTCCCCAAGCCCCCATGGCCATGCTGTGCTCACCGAGGTTGTACCACATGTCCCGAATGGATGCTCCGATGGTGGCTCTCATGTCCCCATACCTGCCAGGACAGCTTTGGTCAGCACAGCGCTGCAGCCTGGCGCAGCACCCAGAGCAGAATGTGATCCAAGCACAGCCCAGCTGGCTCACCCCAAACCCCGGCCCCACAGCGTAGCAGCTGCCTGAAGTGGAGCTGCAGAGCCCGGCCCCATGGTGCTGCCGCAGGGCAGGGGCAGCCGGAGGAGCTGAGGGCAACTCACTTGGCCAGGATGCTGCTGCGCTTGGCCTGGGAGAAGTTCTCGAGCTGCAGCGAGTCCTGCGTCAGGAAAGCCACAGCCAAGTGGAAGCAGTTGTTCCAAAGCTGCAGTGGGGACAGGGCAGAGATGGCACAAGGGGCAGCGGCAGAGCTGGGGTCACGCGGGGTCCCCTCACCCTGGGCTGGAGCAGCGCCCTCACCTGTAGCTCGAAGCTGTCCTCGCTCAGGAACATCTCTGTCAAGGTGGAGGCAAACTGATTGATGGTGCGCAGGAACTCCCTGTAGGTGATGGGTCAGTGGCTCTGCCTGTCCCAGTGCTGCAGGCAGGGCCCAATGCTGCTGCTGCACCGGCATTTCCACTGATGCCACGAGGTGTCCAGCAACAGCTCCCCACTCCCCGGGAGCCCCCAAGCCCACCGATGGGGCTGCAGCTGGGGCTGGACTGCCCCAGGGCAGAGCAGGAGGCATCTGGAGCTGCCCTGAACAGGACCGGAGTGCTGGAGGGGTTTGGAGGGGGCTGAGCGAGCCTTGGGCTCCGTGCTCCAGCGCCTTGGTGCCCCGTGCCCCAGAGACACCCCAGGTCCAACATCCCCCCGTGGGTCACTGCCAGTCCAGGGGTCCGCACCGATTCTGCACCATGTTCATCACCATCCAGTCGGACGGGTACACTGTCTTGCCGATCAGGTCCTTGAAGAGGATGAAGGTCTCCATGAGGAAATCCTGGGGGGAAGGAGATGTCAGGAGCTGAGCTCGACCTTGATACTCTCCCCAGGTGATGCTGCACTGGACGCTGGGGCTGGGAGCAGCCTCACCACCCACCAGCTTCACCTCTATGGAGTAGGGACGAGTGCCCAGGGGTGGGTGGCACCAGTGCTGGGTGCCCAGGTACAGGCACTGGGACCAGTGGGACACCCCAGCCAAGACATAGGGTGGAGAGGGAGGGGGGTGCCGGTAATGGAGGGCCAGGGTCGCTGCATGGGGCAGCACTCACCATCAGCTCGGCCCGGGAGGGGAATGCCTTGATGTAAGATCTGTAATGTTCCATGTCCATCTGGCTCAGGATGGCAGCCATACAGGCCACATAGTGACTCTGTGGGACAGGAGCTGGTCAGACACTGCTGGGGTCCCGTCAGGTGTGCTGGGGATGGGGTTCCCTGCTGCCACTGTGGGGTGCACTGGGGATGGGATCCCATGGCTGGCACCGTGGGGTGCACTGGGGGTGTCCAAATGCCTGCCCATATTCCTCCAGCCGGTCTGACCCCAGACCCCTGGCTGCCCTGGGGGTCCCTCATGGTCCCCTCCTCCCTGGGTCTCCACATCTCTGCTGCCGCACTGAGCCCCATCTCCTACAGCCAGCCCTTCCCCTGCCAGCCCCTCACAGCCTGCTCCAGGGGTGGGACAGTCCGTGCTGCTGGTGCAGACAGGGTCCTCAACTGCACCTTGGCTGTGGATAGTCTCTGACATTTAAGCAATTTAAGGCTCTGTGTGGATGGAAGGGCCTTTTGAAATGCAAGCAGCTCCGTTCTGGAGGCTGACAGTGTCTGGAGTGCCTCTGGCAAAGTGTCCCAAATTGAGCCATTAACTCCACTCCTGCTCTGGGTGCTCACGGTTCTGTCGAGAGGAGCAGCAGCACTGGCTGAGCAGGATTCCTGAATGCAGGATGAGAGGGCCTGTGCCCGACCCTTGCACTATGCTCAGCTGCTCTCATGAACCAGAGGTGCCAATGCTGCTCCCACTGCGGCTGCTCTCCCGTTAGCTCATTACAGCAATGTTTTCTTCACGATGCCTCTAACATGGATGAGGCTGTGGTGGGTTTGCTCCTGGGACAAAGCTACAGGGGACTCCCCAGGGCACTGAGCAGCAACTGAAGCCCGAAAGCCAACGAGGTCAGAGCCCCGGGTCACCGCTGTGTGTGTGTGAGCAAAGCAGCTCCGAGCCCTCAAGTGGCGTTGTAGGATTCTGAGCATCCCCGGGCATGCAGCAGCCCGGATCCAGCCCCGCAGCAGGGTCAGAGCGTGGCAAAGCTGCTGCTGCCAGCACCACTGCCCTGCCAGGGCCAGGACGCCGGCACCCTACAGGCAGTGAGGCTAGGCTGTTCCCAGGGAAGGGCTGCAGCACAGCGCAGGGGTGAGCAGGGGAGCACCGTGCCCCAGCCCTGGACGTATGCAGGAGCTATCTTGTGAGAAGCAAATGGATAAAAGCCCAACAGGTCCCAGTCCTTGAGCACGAGGGTGGAGGCACAGGCACAGACCTGAGGCTCCCTGCTGAGCGCTCTCAGCAGCATCAGCAGCACCTCCACGCAGGGCACCCGCGCAGGCACAGCAAGGATCCTGCAGAGGCCAAAGCAAGTCCAACCTGCCCTCGAAGCTGGAGGTAAATCAATCCCTCCTCCTCAGTCCTGGCCTGCTCCAGGACTCGCTCGGGAGCAGGGAATGTCCTCACTGCAAGCTAAGCACTGGCAAAGTGCTGCCACAAACGCACCCACGGTCCCTGAGCCTCCATGAGTGTGATGCCCTGGAGTCCTGGTCTCGGGAGGACCTCACGGTGGGAGCTGGGGCTGCTTCCCGCTGACAGAGCCCGGCTCTGCAGCCATTGCAGGAGCAGCCTGAGCCCTCACCGAGGTTCTGGGGTCCATTTCTCGTGTACAGCCAGGGGTGCAGCCCCGGCACGCCGGTAGGACCACCGGCAGGACCGGCTCCCAGCTGGGGGAGAGGGTCTGCGGTCCCCTAGGGGCGGCTCCTCTCCCACCCGGGGCTCCCCAGCTCCGGACCCACCGCCGTGGGGTCCCACCGCCCACGGGCACGCCGCCTGCACCGGTGATGGCGCGGGAATCGGGGCTCTGCCCCACCGTGTGCCCGGCCCCGAACGCCGCACCGGCCACGGCGTTCGCACCCTCCGGGTCCCGATCCCTTCTCTGCCCTCGGGTGCGGATGTGCAGCCCCCGCTGCCCGGTGCACGTACAAGGACACCGGCACCGCTCCCCCGGCCACTCCGCCCCGCCCGGGCATCCCGGCCCCCGCGCCCCGTCGGCCCCGCCCCCGGCCCCGCCTCGCTCCTCCCCCGGCGGCTCCGCCCCGGTACCGGCGATCCCGCGCGGCTCCGCCCCGCCCCGCCGTGCCCGGCACCCGCCGCTGCCCGACCAGCGCCGCCGCCGCCGAGCACCAGGTACGGGGCGGGCTGGGACGCGGGGCCCGGGGACTGGGAGCGGCGGAGCGGGGCGGGCCGGGCCGGGCCGGGCTGGGCTCTGCGGGCAGCGGCCCTGCGGCCCCGCTCGGTGCGCCGGGAGCGCCGCGGCGGCGGCACCGGGGCCGGGACCGCGACCCCGCGCTGTGCGGGAACCGAGGGGGTGGGATCCCGGGGCCAGGAGCCGCGGATCAGTGCGGGGAGCCCCGACGCCGGGACCCCGCGGCGGTGCGGGCAGCGGCCCGGGGGCGCGCGGTGCCCGGTGCGGCCGGAGATAGGAGCCGGGCGGGGAGCGAGGGGGATGGATCCGCGGTGCCCCGTTTCCCCCCCTCGCCGGTGCGCTGCGTCCGGCCCCGAGCGGCCTCGGCCGCCCCGTGCAACCGGGGTCGCAGCACTCCGGGGTTCCTCCGTCCTCGGCCCGAGCAGGAGCTGCCCGGGGCAGTGTGGGGCGCCGGTGGTACCGGGCACCCCGTGCCGGGCACCCCTCATCCCGCGAGCCGCGGGCCACCATGGCTGGGGTCCGGGGGACCGCAGCGTGCTGGTGGCAGCGGCGAGGGGTGCAGCCGAGGGGGGTAAATCTGCGTTGAGATCCGCGTGTCAGAGGGGGGAGGACACCCGGGGTCGCGTCCCTGCGCTGCTGCTCGGCTGTGGCAGCTCCGCTCGCCCGGCAGCTCCGTGCCGGAGATGTGGGATCTCTCTCTGCTGGGGCTCGGCTCCCCCTTGTTAGGAGACGTATCCATCAGCCAGGGCTGTGTATGGGTGACACATGCACACGCACAATCCCCGGGATGTCACTTTGGGTACCACACGCCGCGTTGACGCCGGCCTGCTCACGCTGGAGGGATTCAGCCCACGTTGCTCCCAGCAGCTCCCAGAACCGTGTTCTGCGGTCAAGGCCTCGGTGGCTGCCGGTGGGGCTTTGGCAGTGGAGCCAGGCACAGCCTTGTTTGCTCCCTGTGAGATAGGAAGGTGAAGCTCTCGGGGCTGCTCCAGTCCCTCTTGTCCCCATGGGAGTGCACGCAAAATGCAGTTAGAGCTGTGGTGTCCTGTAGAGGAGCCTGGAGAAGGTCTTCATGGAGCTCTTCTGTTTGGAGCATGAGGTGGACACGTACAAGTAACCACTGGGACCAGGCTTTGCAGGGACCCGGCTTTGCAACATGTGCCTGCATGGCGACAGGTCCCAGCCCAGCTGTCGGCCTTGGGTGCCTTGGGTGCTCCTCACAGCTTGCAGCTCCCGGTGGTCTCCACACCTGGCACCTCCCAGGGGACACGGGACGCTGCGGACCCCCGGCCGTGTCCTTCCCTGCTGATGCTGCCCGAGGAGAGGTGCCGGGGAGGTGACCCCCGGGCAGAGCCGGGCTCAGGCTGGCACCCACCGCCCGTTCCCGGTGTTTCCTCTCCATGGGAAGCGTTCGGTCCCTGTTGCGCACTCAGGGTGGATTTGACCACAGAAGCTCCTTTAGACTGAGGTTATCTTCTCTATGAATTATAATTATTGTAATTATTTAATGGCATGGTAGCATCCAGAGGCCACAAATAATTAGTGGGTCTGTTCCTGTCTGTAGTAAGGATGCTACTGCCATGCTAAGCAGTGCTCTTGGACAGGGTCTGTCCTGCGTCTCTATGGAAATGGTCCATGTCCTCCCGGCTGCTTGGGTGGGGAAACCGAGGCACAGGGTGAGGAAAAGCACTCGCTAATTCCTGAGTTCCTCTGGTAGCGGCGTTGTCTGAAGCGCACGGAGACAAAGGGGGGGCGCCTGCGTTGAACATCCACTTAAAGGCAGGAATTTGTATTCCGAGAGGACGTTCTCCTGCTCTGTGCCGGGAGGCTGCAGCTGCAGCAGCTCCTGCGCCGGGGCCAGCACCGCGGCTGGGCTCCCCAAGGCAGGACGAGGCCAGCAAGGGGACAGGGGCTCCCCCATGGCAGGGACCAGGCTGATGGGGGGACAGAGTGTCCCTGCCTGCACCCGGGGCTGAGCCACTGCAGTCAGGACTGGTGCACACAGGGTTGACTGGCGGTGCAGCTGCCTCTGGGAGCTGCCTGGTGGCAAAGCCATTCCAGCTTGTTCCATAGATGTGCTTTGTGGACAGCTTGTGGTTCCTGATGGGATTCCTGGCACGCGCAGGAGCACACGGAGTCCCACTCTGTCATGTTCCTGTCCTGGCGGCTGGTCTTCTCGCTCAGATGGGGGGCTGAGCACCACCTCCTGAGAGATGGGATGTGCCTCCCCAGGAGAGCATGGACCTGCTCTTGTGATGGCCAGGCTGGACAGGGCTTGGAGCAACCTGCTCTAGAGGAAAGTGCCCTTGCCCATGGTAGGGGGCTGGAACTGGAGGAGCTTTAAGGTTCCGTCAACCCAAACCACTCTGTGATTCTACTCTATGATTCCATGAGCTGTGTCTCCTGTGGCCAGAAGTGTTTGGGCTGCGTCCTATTTCCCTCATCCTGCAGTTGCTGCAGGAAGAGCCCGTGCTGCAGGTGCTGGCAGAGCCCATGTGCTCCGCTGCTGGGCACCAGCTGCCCTCCAGGCTGGGTCTCCGGGTCAAGCGTTTTCCCTCGTCCCGCAGCACAAGGGGTCTCCAGGACAATGAGGAACGTTAATAGAGCCCATGCCATGTTCTCTGGAAGGACACAGCCCACGAGGGTGTTTCCATCCTCCCGCTGTGGTCTCTTCTGTGGATGCTGGACCACAGCAGCTGCTGCAGACTGCAAGGGGCACTCAGCGAGGTGGAGCCCTGGGGCTCAAAGGCAACAGCCTCCTCCTGGGTACCGGCTCCCAGGGCTCCCTGCCGCGGCCTGCCCGCGTACCCAGGGGTAGGTCATCCCAGCTCATCATGTCCCGCTTAAAGTGGTGGTTTCGGTGCTCCTCTGCCTGGCAGGGAGAGGTGAGAATGCAAGCGGGTAGCAGTGAGCGCTGTCATCACAGCTGTATTAGCATCCATGGAAGACAGAGGAATCATTTGGCTTCTGAGAGCTTTGCGCACTTCACTGTGTCTCCTGACCGACCATGTGAAGTCTCCATCTGACAGCACCAGCATCGCTGCAGTTGAAAGGGAGCAGAGCCGATGACCTCTGTGTGCCCAGAGGAGGATGCTGTTCTTCCCTAACTGATGGATCCCTCCACGGGGCATTACCCAGGATGCAGCAGCCCTGGAGAGGTGCCCACCGGGTGCTGCTGCTGCAGGGGTGGGTGACGGGGGTCCCGGCTCCCAGAGCCTCCTCCTGGGCCCGTGGCAGCGAGTGACTGATTTTCTCACAGAGCCCTTCAGCCTGTGACCTAAATAGAGGAGCAAGCGAGTCCTAGCGCGTGCCAGCGGGTGCAGGGGGACCCTGCAACGGGCGATGGTGCTGGGCGCTGGGGTGCAGGGCCCTGTGCCTGCCGCCCTCTGCCCACTGCTTCCCGGGGAGCCCCGGGCTCTCTGAGCAGAGCCAACACCTCCCTTGCCTTGGGCACTGCTGCCAGGGAGGAGCTTGAGCCGAGCAGGAGTGGGGCGAGGACCAGGGGACACCGGGAGCTGGCCCTGCGGACACGATGGGGCTGGATGGGGTGAGCGCTGCCAGGGGTAGCCGGAGAGGGGATGTGCTCAGCACAGGGGCTGAGCTGCTCAGGCGCAGGCGCTGTTATTGCCATGAGCACAGTCAGATATAAAGGGCTGTGACTCAGTGCCTGCAGGACACTGGGGGTCTGTGACGCTCTGTGAGCAGCCAGGCTCTGGAAGAGCCTCCAAGAGAACCACGAGGGCAGGGCAGGAGCTGGCTTCATGGAGCAGCTTCCTCAGGAAGGAGCAGGATTTGGGGCTTGTGACCTGCCCGAGGAGGGGCTCCGAGTCCTTGAGTCCCGCAGTTGCTCCAACCCGAGTTCAATCGCGCCGACTGCTCCGGAGCCAAAGCGGGATTAAGCTCTGTTGCTGAGTGCAGGGTGGTGACCCTGGCTCCTGCCCTGGCCTCTGCTGAGAGCAAACGCCTCGCTCTCCGGTGCCGCCCCTGCCCAGCCTCAGCGGCAGCTTTCTCCTTGCCAGAGATGAGGAAGAGCAAAGGTTCCATCCCAGGAAAGCCGCTGCCCCCGCAGAGGTGATGGGCAATCAGCTCTTCTCAGCTCCAGGAGAATCTGGCTTCCTCTCATAAATCTAATCTCTCGGCTTCCTGCGTCCTGAGGGGAAGATTTATCTGTCTGCCCTGCTTCTCCCTCTGCCACTGCCAGGAGGCGGAGGATGGGTGGAGAAGGGAGCAAAGCTGGCCAGGGACCGGTGGGTTGTTCATGGCGGGGGGGGGCAGCCGAACCCTCCATGGGTGCCTATGGCCCTGCTCTTGGATCTTGCCTGGGACCTGCCCGCAGCCCTGGCTGGTCTGTGCCGCAGGACACCAACATCCATCGAGTCAGGAGGAAGAGCTGAGCTGGGCCTTGCTGCTCCAGAGGAGGAGGAGGAGCAGGGCTCTTCCTGTGAGGCCAACCCCGCAGCCCTCTCTAGATGAGTCTCAGCACAAAACCCCAGCAGATCTGGTGCCTGCCCCTCAAAAATCACCCTCAGCCAGCACCGGCCGTTGGCTTCCTAAGGGGAGGCTGTGGGTAGGAGCTGCCAGTGCACGGGCACAGCCTGGGCCGGTGATGCAGGACCAGGTTTGGGATCCCAGCATCTGAAGTGGTGCAGGGGGCTCATGGATCTGAAGGCTCTGGGCTGGGGGTGGCTGATGCGTGGTTCAGAACATCTCAAAACTCCCCATTGCTCCGAGGAGTGTTCGGGTTTGCAGGCAGCGAGGGCTGTCTGAGGGCTGGAGTTCGGTGGTGGCCATGGCCGAGTCACGGGGGCCATGGGAAGTGGCTCCTGATGGCTCCGGGGCTCACTCAGTGGAGGAGACACTGTTCCCAAGGGCACTGAGCACCCATCTCAGCCCGGGAGCCCAACACTGAATGCTCGTGTCACCTCCTGCGTGGCAGTGGTGTCGCCTGGTTTTATCTCGACATCATCTGATGTGACCTGCTGTCACAGCGCGTTCACGCGCTCGACATTCCCATAGGACCTGACAGGAGAAAGCCACTCAGACCTTAAAAACCTGCTGAGGTGCAGGATCCGCTGTGGCACAGAAGGGAGCAAATCCCTCCCACGCTGCCCCAGCGAGGAAGTGGCTCCTCTGGCTGCCCCCCCACTGCCCAGCGCTGCTCCGCGCTCCTCCTCTGTGTTCACCCTTTTCCTCTCTTGCCCGTCTCTCAGCTGCGGGTACCCCACGCGTTCTCAGTACTGAGTTTTCCCGAGGGTGCAGAGTGCCTTTTCCCAGTAAACGTTCTTGAAGATGGCAACTGGAACGTGGTGGTGTGGCTGGGGGCTGGTTCCCTGTGCTTCCCATGCCTCTCCGTGCATCCGAACGTCCCTGGAGCTGTGCTTCCAGGCAGATTCATTGCAAGAGCGGTTTCTTCAGACCCAGCTACAGCATGGGGTGGCCCATCAGGTACTGGAGCTACTGGCTGAGATAATGAGTCCTGATGCCATCCTATGGCCAGGCTTTCTAGCGCTGGAAGATGCCAGCACATGGCAAATAGTGCCCGGACATGGCGTGAAATCACAGTGCACCATAAAGCACACACAGGGACAAGAGGGAGGGTCCTGGCTCTTGGTGTTTGACATCCTTGGAGCTGTTCTCAAATGGAGTTAAGTGCACAGATAACTTACAGTCTCTCTCCTTGTCCTTGTGGCTTCATCCCTGCTCTCCCTGGCGGTGCAGTTTAGGAGATAAGGGGTGACTGACAGCGTCCTGTTTGCTGTGTGGGCAATGGCACGGCCTCATGTGCTCTGCTGCCACTGAGGTCCCTGCTGCGGGCTCCATGGCTGTGCCTGGACCCTGCTGGGAGCGCCCATGCTCAGCTTTTGGAGCAGGTTCCTGGCTTCCTCTATCCTGCGCCTGTCAGTGTTCTTGTTGAGAAGCCTCCAGAGCAGGTTCCTGACTCCCTCTGCCCTGTGTCTCTTGCTCTTGTTGGGAAGCCTCTGGAGTAGGCCTCTGGGAGTGCTCAGCCTGATTGTGCTGGTCCTGATCCATGCTCAGGAGGCTCATCCAGCTTGGAAACGTGCCGGCCAGACCCTCTGCCACCCGGTGCATTACCCCGCTGCAGCTGGGAATGCTGATGTGAGACCAGGGTGCGAGCACTGAGCTGCAGGCACCGGCCGTGGCTGCGGCATGAGCCCGGTGACGTGAGCCCTGGGAGCAGCTCATCCCACAGCCACACGCAGCACTGGTGCTGGTACGGCCCTCATCCATGGCCAGGCACCACGGGCAGGGCACGGCTCCAGCGGGCTTGCGGGGCGCAGGGCGAGTGGCGCTGGCTCCATCCCCGCGCCAGCTCCATCCTGCGCCCGTTGCTGCCCATACTAACGAGCTGCCCCGTCCCTCCCGTGTCTCCGGCGCGTCCAGCCTCACAGACGCTCCCGGTGTCTGGGCACGGCTCCAGGCTCTGGAGGGAGCATGGCGCATGGAGAAGCATCCCGACGAGTGCAGGGCTGGGGCAGCGGGAGCCGGGGCTGCTCGGCACGGAGGAAGCTGGGTCGGTACCAGGGTGACTCCAGGTCACTGCGCCCTCTGGAACAGCAGGAGCAAGGCAAGAGGCGAGGGGAGCCCCGGGGCGGGGGGGGCTGATCCCCTGTGTCTGTCAGAGGGGGCCTGCAGAGCCAGCGAGGCTCCCTCATTGTGTGCCAAGCAGTGGGCAGGGGCAGGGACTGCAGGGTGCGGGATGTGGGACATGGTGTGGTACAAGGGGGCAAGCCTATGCCATAGGGAGCCCACATTGCTCCACTCCTCATTTGTACTTCTGGCGTTTCTGGAGCGCTGGGAGGCTGAATGGCCAAGAGAAGCAGCACCACTCTCCACTGGGGCTGGCACCACTCCTGGTGATGCTTCCCAAAATGAGCCATTCCTTAGCCTCCTCCGCACCCAGGACATCCCAGGCACGGCTTCTGCTGTGTGCCCCATGGTGTCATGTTCCCAAGCCGTGTGAGGAACCGGTGCAGCAGCTGGGGACCGGGTGGGCAGGGGCAGAGCAAGGCAGGAATAGGGGCTTGGTGCTGGTGGGTTTATGGCCGGGGACATGTCCCCACGCACGGCGGGTCCCCAGTGCCCATTTCAACCATGTCCCATGCATGACGGGTCCCCTGTGCCCAGTGTGGCCCTGCCCCACTCAGGCTGGGTGCTGCGCCCACCCCAGACATGTCCCACACACGTTGGGTGCCCCACACCCTGGTGCCTCGTGCCTGGCGTGAGCTCTTTGTCCGTCCGTCCCACACGTTGCCCCCGTGCCTGCCCCACGCTGCCCTCCTGCTGCCAGCACACGAGGCACCAGCCCCACGGAGCCAGAGCTATTTTTAACAGCCGCTTCTGCTTGATTTGAGCTGTGAACTTGGAACGTGTTTATGCTAAAGGGGTTTCTCTTTTTTCCTTCTCTTTGTGCTGAAGAGGCAGCGCTGGAGATCAAAGCTTGTCTGTTCGCGTTTGGTGACGGGGCTGGCAGGGAGCGGCCAGGGCCAGCAGCTCCGCGGGCACTGCGCTGCAGCGGGGGACGCTCCGGTGCTCGGGGGGCTGCGGCGCAGGGACGGGGGCTCACGCACCCCTCTGTGTCCCCGCAGGTCCGGAGCCATGGGCAGGGACGTTCGGCACCCGACGGCGCGGGCAGCTCGGCACTGAGCGGCGCAAGAGCAGAGCGAACATGGGGTGCCGGCAGCTGGGGGTCTCGGCCGCGGGCGGTGCTGCCGGGGCCGGGGGCCGGGGACCGTAGGGCCGGGCGGGGGGCACGATGCCCGCCTCCTGCGCAGCATCCCCCCGGCGCTCGGGCGCGGGATGAGGCTGCCCCCGGCCCCGGCTGCAGCCGCCAGAGCCGGGGCCCAGAGCCATGGTCAGCCGGGAGCCCGTGCCCAGCCCGGCGCCCGCGGGCGAGGGCAGCCAGGACAAAGCCATGACCGTGCGCTCGGTGCTGCTCAACCGCGACTCGCCCGACATCGAGAGCCGCCTCAAGCGCCGCCGCAACCGCACGCAGCAGGTTCGCTTCAAGGACCTGGTGGAGGGCGGCGTGGAGCCCCCGGCAGCACCCAGCCCCAACACCCCTCGTGCCTCGCCGCCCCCCAGGGACGCCCCTGAGCCGGCGGCCGCCCCTCTCCGTGCCTCGCCGAGCCGGGCCCGTGCCCAGCCGGGCTCGCTGACGCTGCCCATGCCGCGCAGGCCGTGCATGAGCACGGCCATCCAGACCTCCCCCGGCCTCCACAAGCCCTTGGCGGCCTCCCAGCCGCGGAGCAAGAGCATCTGCGACGTGGCCGGGGCCGCGGTGCTGCCGGCTGGCGCCCGGTGCCCAGGAGGGTCCGTGCCCCCCCCTCAGGAGCCCCGCAGCCTTCCCTATTCCGGTGCCCCTGTCCAGGGCACGGCCGGGTGTTCCACTGCCCGCTGTGCCCCTGAGGCCTGCCCACTGCCCACTGCCTGTGTCCGGCCCCGCAGGAGCCCCGGGGGGAGCCGTGGGACCACCCCGCGCCCTGCATCCGTGCCCTGCAGCCAGCCCCGGCCCGCCGAGCCGCGGGCGCTCGGCCGGAGCGACTCAGAGTGGAGCCTGCCCCGGGGGCACCTCCAGACCCTCGAGCAACCCCAGCCTCATGGACACCCCCAGCCCCTGCCCCATGGGCAACCCCAGTCCCTCGGACACCCCCAGCCCGTGCCCATCCAGCACCCTCAGCCCTTGCCCCACGGGCAACCCCAGCCCCTGCCCCACGGACACCCCCAGCACCTGCCCCATGGGCAGCCCCAGTCCCTCGGACACCCCCAACCCCTGCCCATCGGGCACCCACAGCCCCTTGAGCACCCTCAGCCACAGCCCCATGGGCAGCCCCAGCCCCTCGGGTATCCCCGGCCCCTGCCCCAGGGGCACTCCCAGCCCCAGCCGTGCCACCCGTCGACCATCCCCGCCACGGGCATCCCCGGCCTCCAGCAGCCAGCTCAGGGCACTCCCCCGACCCCCCAGCACCAGCTCCGCGGCTCGCCCTGGGGGGGACCCTGCTGCTCCTCTGCAGACCCCCTGCCACCAGCGCAGGGCTGGCCCCGCTCTGCCGCCGCGGCACTGCCCCGGCCGGAGCCCCGCGGCACCCGCAGCGAGCCTGGCCACGGCCCCGCAGCACCGCAGGGACACGGGGCGCCGCTGGGGACGCAGCCGCCCGGGCGGGCACCGGAGCTGCCCCGGGGCTGCCTCACCCCGCAGCAGTCAGAGACGCTGCGCCACGTCCAGGACCTTCTGCAGCTCGTGGTGGTGACCAAGGGGCCCCCCGCGGGGGACGAGGAGGCGCGGACAGCTCAGGGAGCGGGGCCCGGGGAGCGCGGGGACCTGCGGTCCCAGCTGCAGTCCCTGGAAGGGGTGCTGGAGACCAGCCAACAGACCATCCGCGTGCTGCTGGACGTCATCCAGGACCTGGAGAAGAAGGAGGCGCAGCGGGACGGGTGAGCCCGCAGGGCCTGGGGGGCTGATGTCCCTGCAGGGCTCGGAACGGGGACAGGGGGGTCCTGCCGCAGCATGGGGTGCTGCCACCTCCCACGTGTGTTAACTCAGAGCTGCCATCCCCGTGCAGGTGGCACCACGTCTTGGTACAATGTCTCTGGCTTGTTCTGCCCATGCCAGGGATAGGGTGAGGGATGCAGCCGTGGGGACAACGGAACCTGTGTCCCTGCCCAGCTCTGGAGCAGCTGACGTGCCCATCAATCACTGGGAATGGGAACCCCGATGTCACTTCCCACCTGCAGGCTCAGCCCGGCCATGGCAGATGCCCTAGGAGCAACCTCTCTGCTCCTCAGCCTGCTTTCACCCGTTCTTGAGTTACCTATGACACAGATTTATCAGCTGGTGATGAGTCTGTGCCCTGGGGAGGTGTCCCCCCACCCTGCCCTTCACAGGACCTGCTCCATGGTGTTAGAGATGTCTGCGATGGCCCAGAGCTGAGACCCTCCAAACTCATCTCCCACAAGGGCCACCCCAGGAGATGCCAGGAGCCGCTCACCCCATGCAGACCTGGCTCAGGCCAGTAAAGCCCTCTGGAGCTTACTCCCCCTGTTCTGAGGCAGCTGGATCCCACCGGGGCAGCACAAGGATCTGCTCATGGAACTGGATTAAGCCTGGGCTGGCTGTAACTGGAGCTCAGGCAGAGCCGCCCTCATGCCACCTCCCAGAGCAGAGCTGATGGGATGGGACATGGGGAGGTCATGCAGCTGCGACAGGCTGCGGTTTAGTCCAAGGGGATGGAGATCCTTGGTCCCTGTCCTGGTATTTGGCCACCCAGGGTGAAAAGCAGTGCCCAGTGCCCAAGCAGCTCCTGTCCCCCACTCCTCATGGGGACAGCAGCAAAGAGCAGTGTGTAGGTTGGAAGGGGCCTTAAAGCTCCTCCAGCTCCAGCCCTCTGCCATGGGCAGGGACACTTTGCACTAGAGCAGGTTGCTGGCACCTACTGCTAGCAGCATCCCACCCCGAACCCCTATCCAGGGATTCGCTCTCCTGGGCGAGGTGCAGGCTGTACATCGGATATCCCTATGCACACGTATATTTATGCACCATGTGTATATATATAAAGTATCATGATCTAATTTATGTGCTAACAGGGAAATCCCCAATGTAACACATAATTTGGTGCATTAAGACCTAGTTCCTGAGGGCTGAGAACAATCATGATCAAGGTCAAGGAACAGGAGAAAGACTGAAACAGGAAAATGTGACGACAATGTGGGACAGGGGGTGATTCTCAGCTGTCCCCCCAAAAGCTGCAGGCTGCTCTGCCCAGGAGGGGAGGTGGAGCCTGCAGAGGTGACCAAAAGCATTTCACAGCACCCTTATCATAGAATCAGAGACTCTCAGACTACTTTGGGTTGAAGGGAGCTTAAACCTCCAGCTCCAACCCCTGCCACGGGCAGGGACCCCTTCCACTGGAGCAGCTTGCTCCAGGCCCCTGTGTCCAACCTGGCCTTGAGCACTGCCAGGGATGGGGCAGCCACAGCTTCTCTGGGCACCCTGTGCCAGCGCCTCAGCACCCTCACAGGGAACAGCTTCTGCCTAAGAGCTCAGCTCAGTCTCCCCTCGGGCAGGTTCAAGCCATTCCCCTTGGCCTGTCCCTACAGGCCCTTGTCCCAAGCCCCTCTCCAGGGTTCCTGCAGCCCCTTTAGACACTGGAGCTGCTCTAAGGTCTCCCTTTCAGGAGCCTTCTCTTGTCCAGGCTGCCCCAGCCCAGCTCTCTCAGCCTGGCTCCAGAGCAGTTGGGCATCAAAGGAGAGAGCTTTGGCTTCATCTGAGTCCTTCTGTGAATGCTTCTCCCACCCAAAAGCATCAAAAAGATATAAACCCCGAGTGTGGTGTGGGCTTGGATGAGCCTCTGCCCATCTGTCAGAGCACTGCTCTGCTGCCAGTGCCCCTGCTCCTGCCCTAGTGCCGTGCGTGGGGACACACACAGTGACCTGAGGGGTCTGTGGCACAAGGAACAGCTCTGGGATGGCGATGAAAGGAGGCGGACACAGCGTGAAGGATTCGGGGCTTCCGCCCTGCTCGTGTCTGCTTTGGCACCAGCACGTTCAGCCTGGCACTAACCAGCATCACAGGAGGAGAGGAGCTGGGATCCAGGAGGAGGGGAGCCGGGATCAGGGAGGAGAGGAGCTGGGACCCAGGAGGAGGGGAGCCGGGGTCAGGGGTGCCAGTCCGGGTTCCTGGCTGCTGCAGGGCAGGTCTCCGGGCTCACAGCGCCTCTGCTCTGCCGCAGGCGACACTCGTACCGGACAGGGCAAGACATCGCCAACTGCGGGACCTGCCGGGACTGCGCCTGCATCATCTACAGGTACGAGCCCGCCCCGGCTCCCTGCCCATTCCCGGGGGATCCCTGCTCTCCTGCGTCCCGCAGGCTCCTGCTGGGGCTCCGGGAGGGAGGTACGGGGGGAAGCTGCTGGGGAGGGAGGGAGGGGACCTGCTTGTGCCCATCTTCTGTCCCTGTGGTCGTGAGGGGCTGCGGGGTCTCACCCTGTCCACACCCAAGCCATCCCTGGGGGACATGGCACCAACACAGGCACAGTTCTCCCTCTGCTGTCCCTCCCTTGCGCCAGAAACACCTCCAGCACCTTAGGACACAAACCCAGCTGCGTGGGGTCAGCGGAGACCTCCTGAGCCAGGCCCTGACCCTGGCAAAGGCCGTTGCAGGGAGCATGTGGGGAGCATCTGTCCCCGTGGCACTGGGGCCAGCACGGGGCTCGCTGTCCCTGGAGCTGCCGGGTGCGATGTGGGTGCGGGCACCCCAGGGCTGCAGCCAGCTCCTTCGGAGCAGGGCCCTGCTTCTGCTTGCTCTGAGCCTGGTGCCTTTGTCTCTGCAGCTCCCGCTCCCAGGAGATGGGCTGGTCCCCAGGGTGGGAGCCGCCAGGCTGCAGCTGGCAGGGGAGCCGCTGCAGGTGGCTGTCGGTCACACAGGGGGTTCCTGCCGCTCGCTGGGGCCGTGGCTCTGCCCCACAACCAGCTCTAGGTCAGGCCACGGGAGCCTTCTCCTCCACTGGAAAAGGGTCGTTCCACCAGCGGGGAACGGGTGAGGGGGCAGCCCCCGCGCACCTTCCTGTGCTGCCTCAGTTCTTGTTCTCCTCCTGTTTACACCACGAGCTTCCCCGGTGCAGCTCGTGGGGCTGTGGGTGCTAATGGGCCCTGATGCCCGGCCTGCACAAGGCAGGGCCATGCAGGCACATGTCACATCCCGGAGGTGGCCCTTTGTGATGGCCAGTCCCCGCTGGGGCTGCTCTGGGCTGCGCTGCTGTGAGCGAGGAGGGGCTCTGGTGGGACGCGGGCAGTGGAGGCACAGCAGTCCTGGGCACTGGGTGCCAGGAGCCGGGTCAGCACCCAGGGGTGCCCGACGGGGGGGTACAGCCCTGCCTGCCCGTGTCCCATCCCAGGGGCACACACGAGCCGAGCACCCTCACTGCAGCCCTGAGCCCTCCACTGTGTGCTGGGGAGCTGGGGTCCCCCGCACTGCCCCCTCCCCATGGGGCTGTGCCGCAGCTCGTCCTTTCCTCTGGGAGCAGCCGGGGACAGCCGCTGTCCCGCAGGGGAGGTGACAGGAGGTGACAGGCGCTTCCCATGTGCGGTGCCACGTGCGGAGCAGTCACATCCCGCAGCACCTGCTGATCCCATGGGATGTGCTGACAGGAGATCCCAGCGGTCCGCGGGGAAGCAGCACGGCACAGCCAGCAAGGCTGCGGGAATGCCGGGGGGCTCTGGCACTCTCAGGAAGCCTCAGGGCTGCAGTGGGGGCACAGCCCCCGCTTCACCTGCCCAGACAGACCCAGGGCACCCGGTTCCTTGCATCCCCAGTGCAGGGATTGATGGGCAGCAGCACAGCCCTCGCATGCCCCAGAGCTGGATCAGGGCTGCAGGGGGGGGTCTCCGCAGAGCGCAGCAGAGGGGCTGGATCCCGTCCCTGAGCTGCTGCTCACGCTCTGGGGGTGCAGCCCAGCACACGGGGGGGCTCTGGGGCAGGGTTCCTGGGGTCACCATGTGCCCATGCGAGGGGACACCCTGCTGCCATGTCCTGCAGGCAGCTTTTGCCCGTCACCCACCCCAAGCAGCCGTCCTGCTGCACACTGGGGTCTGCTGCTGGGCGTGTGGCACCTGCTGTGCCAGAGCATCCAGGGGTCCCTCCTGCCAGAGGGACAGACAAACAGCTCCTGGCCTGGTGCAGGGCGGCTTTTGGGATCGGGCACCCTCAGCTGCCCTCATTCACCTTCTTCTTCATCCACCCTCAGAGCCTAGCGCTGCCTCTGCCTTTCTCTTGAGCTTGGCTGTGCTGGTCCCTGTTCTGTCTCCTCACCAGAGCTCCTTCACCCTAAATGCCCAGAGAAGCTGTGGCTGCCCCATCCCTGGCAGTGCTCAAGGCCAGGTTGGACACAGGAACTTGGAGCAAGCTGCTCCAGTGGAAGGGGTCCCTGCCCGGGGCAGGGGTTGGAACTGGAGGAGCTTTAAGCTCCCTTCCAACTGTAACCATTCCATGGTTCCATGATAAAAACTCCCCAAGGGGCACTCTGCACCCCAGGCTCCCACCAGTGACTGCTTCTGTGCGAGGCCCCTTCACACGGGCTCAGCCATTCCCAACAGCCACAGGCCAGCAGCGCTGCAGCAGGATGCGTCCTGCACCCCCAACCCCATGCATCCCAGCAACAACCCTGGGAGTGCAGTGGGGCTCCCAGGGACGTGTCCTGGCAACTTGTGTGGGGCTGAGCATGGGGGGATGCAGGGAGGGAGGTGGCAGTGGGGCACAGAGTCATGGAGGGGTCCATGCAGGGACACTGACCCTGCCCCCGCGCCCCCCATTCCCGCAGCGTGGAGCACGATTTCCGGCAGCAGGAGGGCCGCTTCCAGCGCGTGCTGAGCCATATGGACGGGGACGTAGCCCCCGGCTCCCCGGAGGCGGTGGTGGGCACCACGGTGCCTCCTCGCCAGGAATCGTCACCGGGGCTGAGGCTGCCCATGAAGATGGACCCCAAGAAACACCGGCGGAAATGCTTCTGGTTCCTGTGAGTGGGCACGGCCCAGCCCTGCTCCAGCAGGGTTTGGTAGCACCAGCTTTTCTACTTCTAACCCTTGGTTCAGAGCAATGAAGCCCCTGTGGAACCAACCAGGTCTGCAAATTGGGTGCGTGACCTGGTGTGGCACCAGGGTGAGGGACTGGGGCCGGTGTGTGATGGGAACTCAATAAATCCCACGGGGACACTATTTTTGTTACATCCTCTCCACTGTGCGCTTCTGTTCTGGATGAGGATGAGGATGGGGCTGGGGGCTCTGCCCCTGCAGCGCTCACCCAGCCCCAGGCTCGGGGCTCCCCAGGGGCCACCAACAGCTGCAGCGCTCCCGGTGCCCATCCCTGCGCCCCAGAGCAGGGGCTGCCCCCATGTCAGCCCGCGATGACCACAAGCACCGAGGCTGCACCGGCACAACGGTCCCTGTGAGACCTGTTCCCAACGCCGCGCAGGGAGGGGGGCTGGGGGGAAAGAGCTTCCACCCCGCTGCCGCACCTCAGTCGGGTCTTCAGGGACAAGGACAAAGCAGGATGGCAAAGTGCAGCCTTAGCCCGGCAAGGCTCAAGCCAAAGGGCTGAGGTGCTGCTCCGGATGTCCAGCACCTCCCCTGCCACAGCACAGCCCAGCATAACACAGCGCGGCGCTTCCCCACGGCACCGCACTGCCCCACGGCACCGCACTGCCCCACGGCACCGCACTGCCCCACGGCACCGCACTTCTCTACGGCAAAGCCCTTCATCACGGCACAGCGCTTCCCCACGGCACGGCGCTGCCCAACGCACGGCGCTGCCCCACGGCACGGCGCTGCCCCGCTGCTGCCCAACCCCATTGCTCCCTCCGGGCTCCCGGAACACGGGACGCGGTTCCTCGTGTCCCGGAGCAGCTCGCCGGGGGCACACGAGTGCTCTGGCTCTGCCCCACATCCCATCGGCAGCCGGGGCCTAGCAGAGCTCTGTCCTGCCCACCCTTCCACGAGGTGTCCCTGCTCCTCCCTTCCATGCGATCCTGGCACATGAAGCTGTGACCGTTCACCGGGCCCAGTCGCCTGTTTCCCATAGAGCACAGCCCGAAGCCCTCCTCTGCTTCCCAAAAGCGGCTTCCAGCCCCTCGGGCAGTGCCTGCTCCTCCCAATGCCCCCCCTGCTCCAGAGCTGCTCCGGGCGCTGCTCCCCTTCCCTCCCGCATCCTGCCGCGTCCAACCCCGCACATCCCCGCAGGCAGCGGGACCCGGGGCTGCGGCGCTGGGCACAGGAACGCCCCGCAGCTGCCCCATCCCCGCCGGCAGCAGCGCCGGGGCGCGGCACTCACCCGCAGGCCGCTCTCCCGGTCCAGGACGATGACCCTGCGGGTGACGGGGTGCAGGAGGCGCTCCAGGACCAGCCGGACGTGCTGCTTCACCTGCACCTGCGAGGGAGCGGGCGTCGGGGCCGCGCCTGAGGCCGCGGGGCCGGGGGGAGCGGACGGGAAGCGGCATCGGCACCGGGCTGACGGGAGCCGCGCCACCGGCGCACGGCTCCTGCCAGCACCTGCTCCTCGCCCAGGCACCTGCCGGTGCACAACGCAGCACCAGGCCCACGGAGCCTGGGGGAAGGTGTGGGTCCAGAACCCCCTCAGGGCAGAACAGCGGGTCCCGGGGGATCCCAGTAAGCCCAAAGCCCTGTGGGCTGCAACCCCACTGGTCTCACACTGCAGCATCCCTGCAGCAGCTCTGGCTCTGGGTGCCCATGTGAGTTTGTCACTGTAGTGGGATGCAGATCAACCCTTCCTGACCCCTCACACCATGTGTCAAGCACCGGCAACAGGCACAGCACTCACCAGCTCCCGGTGCCGCTCCTTGCCTGTGTCGTGTTGCGCCTCCAGCTCCTCCGCTCTCTGCAATGAACACATCCCAGGATGTGGGGCTGGTGCCAGCACAGACAGTCCTGGCCCATGGAAGGCATTGAGGATGGGTCACATCTGGGCAGTCAGGCACCCACAGCAGCACCATGCCTGGGGCAGCGGGATTTGCCCCTTTGGCACTGGGCAGGGGCTCTGGGGCACAGCCTGCTCCCTGCTGCAGGGCTCATGGAGCACATTTAGGTCCATCACTGCTGACTCTGGAGCACAGTGGTGCCCAGGGACCTTCCCCCTGCACTCACCATCCTCCCGGTGTGCAGGGCAGGGACAGTGAGAGGCACAATTGATGCTGCAGCCCCTGATCCTCTGGCCCTGGGCTTGGAGGAACCTTCCACACTTCCCCCATTCCTTGGGAACTCTTTGGAGAGCAGTTGAGGTGGAAATCAAATGGGTTTTCCCCCCATCGTGGGCAGGTTCCCAGTGGGACAGTGGCCACCAACAGCCCCCTTTGACTTTGGGTGACCAACACCAGCCCCAACCATATCATGGCCAGTAGCTCCTGCTTAACCCTTCTCAAAGGAGTTTTTCAGGTCACTGCAAGGTGATGACTGGAGAGGGAAAGGAGGAGCTGAGGGGATGGGATTTACCTTCTGGGCCTGGTACAGCACCTCCAGGATGCTGCTGAGCAGCTCGACGCAGGCCTCCTCCTCCTCGCCCTTCTCCACCAGGTCCTGCAGCAGTGGCACGGCCGCCTGCAGCAGCAGCTCCCGGCATTCTGCGGGTGACACAGAGGTGCCAGGATGGTGGCTGCCAGCACCAGGAGCACCGGGAGCACTGGGCAGGGCAGGGACCAAGAGGATGGATGGGACCAGCACGTCTGCACTGGGCTGCAACTCCCCTGCAAGGAGCCCATCACCTTCTCCCTCCATGGGGTGGGTTTTGGAGCAACATTGAGCCCTGGTGAGAAAGCTCCAGGGGGGGAATCCACTGCCCCGTTACCCAGCTAAAGGCAAGTCAACTCAGCCAAACAAGCCTCATCTAAATCTGGTTTGCTTCAGCTCCACAGTGGACTTGGTTCTGCTTCCCTGCTCTGCTAAAGGTGCTTCAGATTGGACAGACGGAGGCTCCTTCAGCTGGGAGACCCTTTAAGCTGGGAGACTTTAAGCTGGGCAGCAGCTGGGCAAACCAGGGCTTCTGCTGCTGAATCCATGAAGAACCTGCTCATCCCACTGCATCCTACCCTGTACTCTGGAGGTACCTGGGACTATGAGCTTGCCCTCAGTGGCAACAAGGAGCCATTAAGGCTCCCAGCACCTTACGCTGTTTATCACAGAACCCCAGCCTGGTTTGTATTGAAGGGACCTTACAGCTCCTCCAGCTCCAACCCCTGCCCCGGGCAGGGACCCCTTCCACTGGAGCAGCTTGCTCCAAGCCCCTGTGTCCAACTTGGCCTTGGGCACTGCCAGGGATGGGGCAGCCACAGCTTCTCTGGGCACCCTGTGCCAGCGCCTCAGCACCCTCACAGGGAAGAGCTTCTGCCTAAGAGCTCAGCTCAGTCTCCCCTCGGGCAAGTTAAAGCCATTCCCCTTGGCCTGGCCCTACAGGCCCTTGTCCCAAGCCCCTCTCCAGGTTCCCTGCAGCCCCTTCAGGCCCTGGAGCTGCTCTCAGGTCTCCCCTTCAGGAGCCTTCTCTTCTCCAGGCTGCCCCAGCCCAGCTCTCTCAGCCTGGCCCCGGGGCAGAGGTGCTCCAGCCCTTGCAGCAGCTCCATGGTTCACTCCATAGCCCTGGCTGCACCCGGTGAGGGTCTGGGCATTGTGTCCCTCCTGGCAGAGCCACCTGGGCACCACAGGTAGAGGAGGGTCGCTGCGGCAGGGACTCGTCCCCATTCCATGGCCTTCCCAGGGGCTCAGCACCCACCCCCCTGGTTCCCCTCTCACCATAGGACTGGAAGGCTTTGCTGTGGACGATGTCGCTCAAGGACTGCAGCTTCTGCCTCAGCAGCCGCTGCGGTGGCAGGTTCCCAATGAAGTCCCGCAGCAGCGCCCTGCAGAGGAGCGTGTGGGACCCGCGGCTGCGGGCGGCATTCCCGAGCGCCCGGGGCCGGGACCGGCGGTCCCCGTGCGGCGGCTGGGGCGGGGGCTGTTCCGTGGGCTGAGCTGCCGGCCCTCCCAGAGCAGCCCGAGCCCAGCCGGGGCGGAGGGCTCCGCTAAAGGGCAGCAGCCTGCGTCCCTGCCGGCAGCTCCCAGGGTGCGGGGCCACCACACCGGGATGGGGCAGGGGCAGCTGCGGCAGGCTGGGGGTGACGGGGGTGATGAGGACCCTACCCCAGCACGGAGGAGTCGAGGATCCCACACACGTCCTCGAGGACAGAGGGCAGGTACTTCAGGGCTGCTCCCTGCAGAGACACAGCGGCGCTGCCGGCACTGCCGCGCTCTGCCGGCTGGACACTGCGGGCAGGGGGGTGACCCCGGCCCCCCCGGCCGCCCTCAGGCTGCGGCTGCTGCGCCAGAACCATCCCCGTCGAGCCCCTCTGGTTAAAGCAGCAGCCTGGGCACCATCCCCAGGGAATGGGCATCCCACGGGGAGCAGCTTCCTCCTGCTGAGCCACCGGCACCCGAAATCACTAAACCCGGTCACCATCTCTGCCACGGCAGCCGCAACAACCGGCTCCAGCCCCTGCTGTGACAGCAGGACACGAACTCCTGCAGTGCAATATGGGGTGATAGGGGGTGCGCAGGGCCCAGCCATGCTGCTGTAACCCCCAGCACTGCAGCGGGTTTTCCTGGTTTGGGAACAGCAAACACACCAACCACGGACTGCTCTGCACTAAAAACACCATCATTACACCCATTACGTGACTGAGCAGCACAGATGATGCACCAAGTTCTGCTCATCTCCCGCTTCCCTGGTCTTTACGGCCTTCCTGGACCTCAGCCTGGAGCCAGAGACCCTCCAGCCTCCATGTGCAGCTGGGATGGTCACACACACTCCTG
The DNA here is from genome assembly GCF_037157495.1 of Lathamus discolor. NCBI lineage: Eukaryota > Metazoa > Chordata > Aves > Psittaciformes > Psittacidae > Lathamus > Lathamus discolor. The sequence goes on along the minus strand of NC_088884.1, from coordinate 165,861,490 downwards.
CACTTCAGCATCATGGCAGGAGCTTCACCACCTGCAGATCCACCTGATCCCCTCCTGAAGGAGCTGGCTCACAGGCCCCTGAGCTGCCTCCCGAGGCAGAGGCTCTTCATGTTTGAAGCATCCTGGGTGGGTTTTTCCCCAAGGATCAGCTCTTGGAGCAGCCACTGCTGCCTCCTGCCCTCTCCAGACAGAGGGACAATGCAGCTCCATGTCCCAGCTCTGCTCTGCCCTGCCTTCATGGGGACCCCACCAAAAGCTGCCCCATGCACTCAGTCACCCTTCACTGGGGCCTTTCCAGCTCCACTGCACATTCCAAAGCACGGACACCCAGCGCAGATGCACACAGGCACTTACACTGTGGCAAAGGACATTTGCCGATGCCTTCTTGAGCCCCTTCCTGGTAATTCCCACATTTGAGCATTCCCTGACCAGTGCCAGGCACGGTCACCTGTGTTCCAGCAGAACAAGCCCAGGTCCCAGCCTGTCTCCAGACCAGAGGTGTTCCAGTCCCGGAGCATCTCTGCGTCTCCCCACACCTTGGTTGGTTCCCTCACAGCTGGATCCCAGACACGGGTTTCCCCTCTCCCAAGTGTCCTCGGCCTCCTCTGCAGCCCTTTGCATGTGGCTGGTGGATCCAGCTGCACGTGCATGCCCATGGCTGTAATGTGCCATCACCACCGCAGGTACCCTGACCCACCGGAGCCACTGCCTGGAAGCCTCTTCCCGACCTCCCCTGCCTGGACCATGGCTCCACTCGGGCTGCGTTTGCAGGATCTGTTCCCTGCAGCCACGGGTGGAAGCTGCAGCGGTTTCCATAGCAGTCTCTAGAGCAGCAGCACGGAGACAGACATCAGGACAAGATGCTGTTTGGAGGGGAGAGAGGGTAAGGAGGGACGGTCCTGCTCCTCCCCAGCAGTGTGGCTGTTGTGTGCTCTTCAGACTGCTTGGTTTAGGTTGTAAGCGGTTAACTGAGGCTGCCATGAAATAACGCAGCACAGGAGCTGCCACTTGTCCAAGGCCACTGCGTGTGATGGGATTCCCATGCGCCTCTTTCCATCCCAGACACCATCCTCACCCTGGCACGGCACCAAAGCAGCATCAACCAGTCCCAGCCCCAGCTCCTGCCTCCTCTCCCTGATTGACATCATGGAGCACACGTGGATCCACGGCGTTCTCCGCTCAGCTCTGGCCCCAGCACCATCACAAGGGCACAGGGGGGACCTCAGCACGAGGTGCTGCTAAAGGACATGGCCATACCCAGGTGCCCTGCCATGCCCAAGGCACCACTCCTGCTCCTCCTGAACCCCCTGAAGCCTGGCCCCAGGGGCAGGGATGGGTTTGGGCCAGCTTCAGAGCAGGGATGAGCAACGGGAGCCTTCCCAGGACCCTGCTGCCAGGCGCTCAGCAGCAGCACCGAGCTGTGATGAAGCCCCAGCACAGCCCCAGGCACCAGCACAGTGTGGGTTTGAGGTCTGAGGCCTCAGGGGGGGTCTCCAGCTGGGGGGGTCACGAGCAGGGACCCTGGGGAAGGCAAGAACCTGGAGGGGCAGCAGCTCCCATCAGTGCCCTGCACGTGGGGCTCTGCATGGCCGGTGTCACCCGGCACGGGCACAGCCGGTGTCACTGTGGCTGCGGCACCATCCACCCCACCATGCACCAGCGCTGAGCCCCTCAGCACCCGTACCTGGGAGAGCAGCGTAGGGCCCTCCAGCGGGGACTGCATCAGCTGGTTTAGGCGAAGGAAGAACCTCTGCAGTGAGCTCTGGAACTCGGCAGCCTCCTTCCCCTCGTAGAGCCTGCAACAGCCAAAGGCACACGGGGACAGGCTCGTGGTGACCGTGGTGATGGGGGTGAGCACCTCGACAAGCGATGCTCTGCTCAGCACCACCTTTGAGCCCCATTCACCACACTCCTTGGTGACTGTTTCCACATCTGCATCCAACTGCAGGACCCAGCACAGCCACTGCTGGGCACCAGCACTTGACATGTGCACAGTGACCCGTACCAAAGGCTGCTGCGGCAGGTACCCTCCTCACACGCACTCACATGTGGACTCTGCAGGTTTTAAATAGACTTGTTCACAGTCCTGAAGTGCCAGAGTTCCAGCTCTGGGGCAGCAGCACAAGAGGGACACGGAGCTGCTGCTGCTGCGAGGCCAGAGGAGGCCATGGGGATGCTGTGAGTTGGAGGATTCCATCAGGAAAATGGGCCCAGTCCTTGAGCCAGCCCCCCCAAACACGGGGCTCTAAGGCCTCCCCTTCAGGAGCCTTCTCTTCTCCAGGCTGCCCCAGCCCAGCTCTTCCAGCCTGGCTCAGAGCAGAGCTGCTCCAGCCCTTGCAGCAGCTCCGTGGCCTCCTCTCATTTACCTGCTCTGCCAGGGAAGGGTCAATGTGGCACCCAAGGACACCCCACTGCAGCCCAGACCGCGGCGGGAGCTACTGAGGACCCCAGTGACATCCCCATGGAGGAGGCCACTGCGGACACTCAGCAGCCGCAGGGTCCGGGCTGCACAAGCGCGTGGCTGGGAGACAGAGGCAAAGGGGGAGCGCTCGCAGGGCACTGGGGGGGACGGGGACAGGAGAGCGGATGAGCGGGTCCGTGTTGGAGCCGTGGGGGGATTTGGCTGCAGGAACAGGGGCTGAGCAAGGGGCTGCGAGCAGTGACTGGGGTGGTGAGGGGGGGATGTGGCCACGGGTACCCCCGTGTGTGGGGCGAGCTCTGGGGTGACAACAGCACCTCCAGGAAGCCCCCCCGTGTGCAGCAGAAGCAGAAGTGGCCGCAGGAACTGTGAGGGAGGAAGCAGTGAACGGGGATCATGTCACTGTGTGTCACCAAGCCCCAGGTCCCTGCCCCAGCCATGGCGGGGCTCAGAGTTACCGTGGGGCACACAGCACAGGTCCCAGTGTGGGGATGAGCACGGGGGCTCCACCAGTCCCCACCTGCCCTGGTCCTGGTCCCTGGAGGTGCAGCGCAGCATCTCCCGCTCCCAAACCTCCTGCCCGAACCAGGGAGCCCCTTCCCCAGGCAGTGACCACGGAGCTGCCCACGGGGCTCAGGCCATGAACCTCCTGATCCAGCTGAGCTCCCTCCGATCACCCCCATCATCCTGCTTGAGCTGCCAGCGGCGCACCCAGAAACAGAGCTGCAGCATCTGCAGCAGCTTACTGTAATTACAGCTAATTCCTTCCAATCGCAGATGTGTACAAATTGTAGCAGCATTTAAAGCATTTAGAAGATCTGAGGAGCTCTTGTTACTGCGGTTGAGATCGCCAAGATAAAGGGAAGATGAATCAAAGCACTGACTGTCTGCAGGGAGCGCTTTGTGCCAGCACTAACTCGCAGGGCTGGGTGCTGCATCTAATTCACTTTCTGCGCCAGCAGCTCTACAAGCCGGGGATTTCCTCCGTGTGACGAGGAGGGAGATCCCTCCATCGGGTGCTGCAGCATCCCAGAGCCCTGGAGCAGCCGCCGGGCCCTGCGGGACCCCCTGGGAAGGGCTGCATGGGGCAGGAGGGTGATGGGAGGGGGCTCTGTCAGACCTGGCAGCCGGAGCTGCACGCCCCGGCCGCCGGGATGGAAGAGACAGGGCAGGGGCAAAGGGGGCTCTGAGGGGCCTGGGGCTGCCGGGACCCCCCTCAGCTCCTCCCCACGAGCAGGGCACAGAGCACGGGTGGGACCACGGCGCGTCCCAGCACCTCTGCGCGGTGCTCAGGACCCGGGGCTGGAGCAGCCCCCATGCCCCACCGACCACGGGCAGAGCCCGCGCCTCCTACTGCTCCCTGGGGACACTTCGGCTTTCGGTGCCGCATACTGGGAATGAAAGAGGAACGCGACTCGCGGCTCCTGGTAACGGGGCAGCCGCGCTTGAACCCAGCACACGGCCTGGCACAGCCCTGTTGTGCCAGCACGTACTTGGACAGGAACCCCGTCCCCGCGGGGAACAAGTGAAACCAGGTCCTGTGAGAGCTCTGGAGGTCCCCAGCAGGGAGCTGTGACCTCGTCCTGAGCAGCAACAAGGACCCATCGAGGCTCCCAGCCCCTTACAGTGCTTATAACAGAACCACAGACCAGTCTGGACTGCAGGGAGCTTAAAGCTCCTCCAGCCCCAACCCCTGCCCCGGGCAGGGACCCCTTCCACTGGAGCAGCTTGCTCCAAGCCCCTGTGTCCAACCTGGCCTTGAGCACTGCCAGGGATGGGGCAGCCACAGCTTCTCTGGGCACCCTGTGCCAGCGCCTCAGCACCCTCACAGGGAACAGCTTCTGCCTAAGAGCTCAGCTCAGTCTCCCCTCGGGCAGGTTCAAGCCATTCCCCTTGGCCTGGCCCTACAGGCCCTTGTCCCAAGCCCCTCTCACAACCCCCTGCAGAGCTTGTGCTGAGCCAGGACAAGGCGGTTGCTGCCCATGTTCCCCCCCATGCCTGGAGCAGGCACCAGGGATGCTCCTGTGTTACAGGGACCCCTGGGACCCCTCCTGTCCTCCCCTGCAGGCCCCATTGCCAGGGGTGATGCTCAGGCACACGCGGCACCAGCACTGGAGGAGGCGGCACCAGCACCAGGGGAAGCAGCACCAGCACCAGGGGAAGCAGCACCAGCACCAGGGGAAGCAGCACCAGCACTTACTGGGCAAAGAGGTGCCGGGAGCGGACGATGAACTTGAAGATGTACTCCAAGGCCTTGAAGGTGCGCAGGAGCAGGTCACAGGGCTCGCCCCGGCTCCCCCGCTCCACGTACTGTGTCAGCACCGACAGCAGCTTCCTGTGGGACGGGACACGTGTGGCCAGGGCTCAGCCAAGCAGCCTTTGGGATGGCCACTGAGCCGTGGCTCAGCTCCCACCGGCGCTCCCCACACTCCATCCCCATCCCTCCCCGTTCCCCTGTCCCATCCCCATCCCTTCCTGTCCCTGCTGCCCCATCCCCATGTCCCAGCCGCTGGGTACCCACTTGTACGCGAGCGTGGCACTGAAGTGCTGGCGGATGTAGGCCTCCAGGATGGTGTTGAAGTGCTGGAACTTCCTGTCAGCCACCAGCCCCACGATGAAGACCTGGGGGCAGGGGGCATGGGTCGGGGTGAGCAGCAGGGTGCTGGGACATGACCCCACACAGGGGCTTCTGGGGGCACACAGCCCCTGCCCGCCCTCCACTGCCAGCATGGGCAGAGCCCCAAGGTGGAAAGCCCAAAGTGAGCCTGAGCCCAGGGGCACCAGGACACTTCACAGGCAGCTGGTGCAGAGCTCTGACCATCACCAACCCACGCATTGTGTCCTCCAGCAGCTGCCCTGACCCCAACCCTCCCCCGGTCCCATCTCTGGGGTCACTCTTGTCTTGGTGCAGCAGAAACACCTTTGGATCTTTCTGGGGTTTTCCCCTGTAGGACAGCATCCCACAGAGCCACAGCCCTGCCCGTACCTGGTCAGCCAGGCTCTATGGGCCCAGGGCACGGTGATGGAGCCACGGGCACTGCTTGGCTCTGAGCACTGGTCAGGTCAGTGATCCCATCACAAACCTGCCCCAGTCTGACCCGAGCCCATCCTGCATTGTCAGTGGGTCAGAGTCATGCTCAGCCCACATGGGGATGCGGGTCCCTCACCAGGGCGTCAAAGACAAGCGTGTCATAGACATCCGTGTCTGAGTGCTCCATCATGATGGAGAACAAGGCATCCAGCGTGTCCTGCAGGAACTGTACGAGACAGGAGGGCTGTGAGCACAGGAGCAGGGAGGGGAGGAGGTGGGAGGGCCGATCCCGGCATGGGGAGTGGGGAAGGTCCCGGCTGTACCTTGATAACCTCCCCTCCATCCACGGTCATCAGCTTCTGGAGGTTCTCGGAGAGGAGGCTGGGCTTGGAGCGCCACTTGAGCAGCCCCAGGAGATTGACTGCAGGAGGAACGGGAGCATCAGCGCAGCTTCACCTGCTCCAGACCTGGATGGACCAGCCCCCGGCTCCCAGTGCCACCCTCAGTGCCAAGGGCAGCCAGAGACACAGGGAAAAGTCCCATCCCAGGGGATGCGGTGCTGCCCCAGGCCAGGGGAATCATGGACTGGTTTGTGTTGGGAGAAACATTAAAGCTCCTCCAGCTCCAACCCCTGCCCCGGGCAGGGACCCCTTCCACTGGAGCAGCTTGCTCCAAGCCCCTGTGTCCAACCTGGCCTTGAGCACTGCCAGGGATGGGGCATCCAGCCAGGAAGCTGCAGCTTCCCACAGCGGCTGCTGCAGCCCTGAGGCAGGAGCACGCCTGGAACACTTGGAGCCTGATGTTGTTTGTTCCCATTCCTCTGCCTCAGACAACTGATGTGCTGCTGAGGCAGGAGGGCTCAGGAGACCAAGGAGCCGAAGAGAACTCTCACTCAAATGAGGAAAGGAAAATGAGAAACCCTCTGAATCACAGCCCGGAGCAATGGAGGCACAGAGCTGCAGCGCAGCACATCCCAGCACCCCACTGGAGCAGTGCCAGAGCAGCGCAGCGAGCCTGGGTGTCCCCAGCCACTTCAGCTGGTACTTCAGTGCTCTCCATCCCAGCTCTGCCGGCGTTCCCAGCATCCACGTGCAACGGGAGCATCCCGATGCAGCTCCCGGCTGCCAGGAGCGCAGTCCCGAGCCCAGGCCTCACCGTTCTGGGTCAGTTTGGTGGAGCAGATGACTGTGGAGATCTGGAAGCTGTCCCGGGCAGACACGGTCAGGCCGGACGTGCCGCTGCTCACACGGAAGGAGGAGCCGGAGAGGAGCCTGGGCTCAGACGGGTTCCGCACCGAGGGCAGGGCCAGGTAGGCGCTGGCGTCCTCCAGCTTCCTGCTGTCCCCCTGCAGGGCAGAGCACAGCTGGCACTGGGCGGCCCCACAGGAGCCCCATGGGATGGGATCTGTCCCCACATCACGTCCCTGTGCAGAGTGGACCGGGGCAGGCGGTCGGCAGAGCCAGACGTGGGTAACGGTGGCTCCCACTGACGGCGTCCTCATGGATGGGAGGCGGGAGCCATCCCAAGGGGTGGCAAAGCCCCGTGCAGGCAGAGCAGGGTCTCACCCAACATCAGCCCCAACAGAGCGTGCCACAGAGCTGTTCCCTGCCCATGCTCCGCTGGGAACACTGACCAGAGCAATGCTGCATCCCAGCCAGTGGAGGCTGCTGCATCCCGGGAGGGCACAAGAAGTGGCAGGAGGAAGAGCTGGTGACACAGAGGAGCCTGGGGCCGGGAATGAAGCCCATGGTGGAGCCGTGCAGCAGGGACGGACACGCAGCTGGACACCAGCCGGTCCCACGGCATCACCAGCAGCATCCCAACGTGGGATGCTCCTGCCACCCGCGCCAGCCAGGGTCTCTCCATGGCGGCAGAACAACCTCGTTGTGTCGTTGCTCTCCAGCTGAAGAACTAAGAAGAGGTCACACTCAGGAGGACTCACTGGGGACGTGTGGATGGTCCGAGGGCCGGACCCGGCTGCAGCTGCGCCGCTCGCCTGCGGCTCGGTAACGGGGCATCCCCGCGCCCCTGCCTGAGCCCTGCCTCTGGAAGGCTGCCTGCTGGGGGTCTCATGGAGAACACGGAGCTGTTCGCTGCTGGCTGCTCCTGGAGCCCCGCACGGCTTCCGAGGGCGGCTCAAGCCGGAGCGTTACGGACCGGAACGAGATCGGGAGCTCCGAGGGGCTGAAGGCCCGGAAACAGCTCCTGGCGCCGGGACCAGGCCCCGGCATGTGCCGGGAGGAGCAGGAGCCAGCGCGGGAGCACGGAGCTTCCCCCGCTCCGGGGTGAGGACGGTGCCGAAGGCGCCGCGGCAGCGAGGGCAGCGCCAGCCCCACCATGGGGCAGCGCCGCGGCGGCTGCCCCCGACGGCAGCGGCAGGGCCCGGCGGCGCCCGGCGCTCCTGCGGCAGCGGGGGACGGGGGAGCGAGACCGGATCTGCAGCCAGGGCAGCACCTAAAGAACCCGGGGGGGTTGGCCCGAAAGGAGCAGGGAGGAGCGGCAGGACAACAGCTCCACACGTGCTGAGCTGCTCTGGAGCCGGGCTGAGAGCCGGGGGGAAAGAAGGCTCTGGGGAGACCTTGGAGCCGCTCCCAGTGCCTGAAGGGGCTACAAGGAAGATGCCAAGAGGGAAACGCTGTGATGAAGAGGAAGAATTTCTCCATCAACGTCGCGGAAGTGCTGGCTGAGGCTCAGCTGCCGCAGCAGCAGTGAAACAGACCTGCTCACCCCAGGGAGATGCAGGGCTCGGGAGGGAGATGGATCTAACCTGAAACTGGTCACATCACCAGGAACAGCAGAGAAACCTGAGCTAAAAGCAGAGCAGGCGAGGGGCTGGGGAGGGAAGGGCCCATCCTGGGGAGGATGGAGCCCCATGGCCAGCGAGGGGCTGAGGTGGTGCCACGCACAGTGAGGTGTTCTGAGTCCAGCCTTGTCATGGGGACCAGCTCAGACCTCCCACTCCCCAGACCCAGTCCAGGGTGGGGGAACACCAAGGCAAGGAGGGGACACCAAGGCCGGGGGGTGGGGGTGGGGGGGGGGGGCAGTGCTTGTGGGGTCATTCGCACTCTGGCACTGGAGTGTGTTTTCCAAATGAATGGCAGTTTTCCTTCCCCACATTCTCCCTCGGCTCTCTCAGAGTAAATCCCAAGCAGTTCCACAGGGAGCACCGCTGGTGAAGCCAGGCAATGTGCAGCAGATACCTGCCTGCGGACGTCCCTTCCCACATCACCTACATCCAAGTCACCTTTCTCTAAACAGAACCTGTCGTTCCCAAGGGATCAGAGACTCTGCAGGGAGCACGGCAGGAGCCCCCGCCAGGACAGAAAGGACGAGAGGGAGGCAGGGAAAGACTCGAACCCTTTGGGGAATGTCAGGTACGTGCCACCAGCACAGCGGCTCCAGCAGGGACCTGGACACAGCCCCAGGCTGGCAGCTGCCTGTTGTGGCATCCCCATCTGTGTGTGTGTCCATACCTTGTACAGGACCAGGTCGTGCTCCCCATCATGCAGTGTGGTGCCGTCTGCTTGTACCAGCTTCACGAAGGCCATGGAGAAGATCCGCTCACTTTTGTCCTTGGCTGGGGCAGAGAATGGGGTGAGGAGGAGCCCGAGGGTGGACGCATTGCATGGGCAGGGAAGAGCGTCTGCCTAAGAGCTCATCTCAGTCTCCCCTCGGGCAGGTTCAAGCCATTCCCCTTGGCCTGGCCCTACAGGCCCTTGTCCCAAGCCCCTCTCCAGGTTTCCTGGAGCCCCTTCAGGCCCTGGAGCTGCTCTCACAGCAGCTCAGTGGCCTCCTCTGGCCTCGCTCGAGCAGGAACTCCCAAAGCAAGGGGACACTCACAGTCACTGGAGGAGCGGTGCCGGAAGGTGAATCTCAGGTGGGTTTTGTGGACATCCTCAATGGGGACAGCAATCTGGGAGAGCAGATGGAGCCTGTGTGAGGAGCTGCCCGGCTGGGCAAGATCCCTCCCTGACACCCAAACCCCATGATCCCCGCTGAGCCAGTGGTGCTGAACAGCCCCCAGTGCTGTGCAGGGCTGGTGGTGCACGGCCACAGGCCCACGGGGAGCAGCGGCGGTGCAGGAGCATCACCAAGGTTGCAGCATCCAGCATGGGTGCCCTGGGTCCCCTGGACACCGGCAGCATCTCCCTGAGCTGGGGACCCTGAAAATCACCCCTGATGGGGACCCCCCTGCAGCAGCCGGGTCCTGCTGTCCACGGCCCCAGGACAGACCTTCACCGTCTCCATCCAGCGCTGGTGCCGCTGCTGGTAGTAGACCACGGAGCGGTACTCACTGGTCGGCCCGACCCCCGCGCCGGGGTAGATCATGTTCTGCAGGGGCGGCAGAGCATGGTCAGGGCGTGGTGTCCCCCCCAGCCCTTGCTCACGTCTCAGAGTCCTGCCTGAGCCCCCCAGCACTGCTGCCCCTTCAACCCCCCCAGCCGGTACAGCGACATTCTTCCGCTGTCCCATCCTAGCCAGGCTCAGAAGGCAGCAAAAGGCTTCCCCATCCCCATCCCATCACCTCCACTGCCCTGGGAAGGGCATTTCAGGGATGGAGAAGGAGGTGGGGATGCCCATGGGACCCTCAGCAACTCACAGCCTGTGCCGCAGGGGCTGGCTGGGGATTATGTTTGAAATGGAAGGAAACAGCCTGGAGAGAACAGCCCTGGGGCAGGGAACAGGGTCTGAGCCTCCCCCCATCCTCCTGAAGCCCCCACATCCCTCCCTCCTGGCTCTCCCATCAATGGAGAGCTGGGACACCCCATCCCCAGGGGCTGCAGGGTGGCCGCGGGCTCTGCCTCTCCCCATGGGCAGGAGGAGGATTTCCCCTCTATCCCTTCCCACCACTTTCACAGAGCTTTATTCTCAAGCGCAGCTACAGGGGCTCCAGTAACCAGAGAGGCTGCCCCAGTAACCACAGGGGCTGCTCCAGCCGAGCCGTGCTGGCACCAGCACTGGCACCAATACACTAAGAGCCACTGCCCGTGGCCAAGGCAGAGCCATGGGCGCAGCCCCGGTGCTCCAGCCGGTACCTGCAGCACGTGCCCCTCCTCGTCGCACACGCACACCGTCACCTCCACGTTCTTCTGCGTCTTCTTGCTGCCCTTGTCGAACTCACCCTGCACCAGTGTCACGTAGATGTCATTCCGGACGTCTCCTGGGGCAGCCACAGCAAAACCCGTGCAGAACTCAGCATCACACAGGAGTCACAGCATGGGGTGGGCTGAAGGGAGCTTAAAGCTCCTCCAGCCCCAGCCTGCAGCCCCGGGCAGGGACCCCTTCCACTGGAGCAGCTTGCTCCAAGCCCCTGTGTCCAACCTGGCCTTGAGCACTGCCAGGGATGGGGCAGCCACAGCTTCTCTGGGCACCCTGTGCCAGCGCCTCAGCACCCTCACAGGGAAGAGCTTCTGCCTTATCTCCAACCTGAACTTCCCCTTGAACCCATCACCCCTGGCCCTGTTACTGCAGTCTCTGTTGAAGGTCCCTCTCCAGCATCCAAACGTGGCTCCTGTGTTTCCCTTCTCCAGGCAGATGCTCCCGTTAACAGCTCTTCAGACCCGGTGTTCCTCTTGGTCTGGAAGCAGCTCGTGGCACCTGCCCATAATCAAACTCCTCCAACCCCAGGCACAACGCAAGGGGCTCTCTCCCACTTGCATCCCATTTCTTTACTACAGTGCAGGGCTGGGAATGTCTTTGCTGAGAACTTTACATCAGGTGTTGCAAAGAAGAGCACCGGGGAGCTGCTGGAAGCCCAGAGCAGTGAAGAACACGAGTATTTAACAGGGATTTGTTTCCCTGTGCAAACCCCACACCATTATCACAGCGTTTCCCTTTAGTTCCAAATAGAAGCCACAAACGGTTATCAGCCACTCCAGCAGCTCTGTGGGCACAGCCCCAGCCGCGCGCCCGGGGCCCTCTGCAATGGGGCTCCCCACAGCGCAGGCTGAGACCCCAGAGCCCCCCCAGGGTCCCCCCGCCGCCGCTTGCCTGGCATGATGACCTCGGGGTAGCCCAGCTTGCGCGCCAGCACCGTGCTGCGGTCCACGAGGTGCGGGTGCTGCTTCCGCACGTGGCTCACGTCCCCCCACAGCACCTTCAGCGACACCCAGAACCCTGCCAGGCCGGAGCGGGGACGTCAGCCCCAGGGCCTGGGCCGGCTCATCCTGAGCCATGCTCGGTCACCAGCCCCGCCGGGTCTTGGCTCAGCCTCAGCTCACTGGGAGGTGGCCGATCCCAGTGGCTGGGACCATCCCCACACGGAGCCCCGGATGCACTTAGCACCGAAGCACACACCCGTGCCTGCTGCCACGTCAGCATCCCTGTGCCAGGAGCGTGGCATGGGGGACACTGGGGACATGAGGGACAGGGGGATCTACCTTGTCCCCTGTGGTTCATGTCCTTCCCCTCCACCGCTTTCCTGATCATGTTGTGAAGAAAATCGTTGTCAGCAGTGGCCCTGCGGATGTCAGGGAGGGGTGACCTGGGGAGGGCCCCACCGGCTGCCCCACACGCTGCTGCCCACAGCCAGGCATCAGCACCCGGAGCACCCTGAGTCCCACTGGAGCCCATGAACCTGCCCCGGCTCTCACAAGTGCACGGGGATGAAGTGCTGCTTGTCCTCGTCGCTCTCACACTTCCCCCTGGTGATGTCCGTGATGTCCATCACTGCAGTGGCACAGAGGTGGTGGCACTGGGTGGCTGCCGTGGGTGACACAGCCCCGGCACCAGGGTCCTCTGTGCAAAACCCTCCCAGGAGCAGCACCCAGGGCAGTTGTGCCATGGAATCATGGAACCAGCCGGGGTGGAAAAGCCCTTTAAGCTCATCCAGTCCAACCAGCACTGGCCACCACTGCCCCATGGCGCTGAGGCCTCATCTCCATGGGGTGTGAACACTTGCAGGGACGATTCCTGCAGCCCTGCCCTGGGCAGCCTGTTCCAATGCTGAGCACCCTTTGGGAGCCCCATGGAGCCGGGTGGCCAAGGGGGGTTCTGAGGGTGCTGGATTGGGCAGCGCTGGGGGTCTCTCCCCAGCAGACCCGGCTGCGGCCGCTGCCCTCACCCGAGATGCCGAAGGGGCGGCGGAGGCCGGTGCTGAGCTTGCGGCTGTGGCTCTCCCGCAGGTCCATGCGGCCCACCCGGATGATCTGGCACACCAGGAACAGCCTCTCCCGCTGCAGGTCCTTACTGCCCAGGTCCTGGGGGGACAAGGGGCTGCGTGAGCCTGGCACGGGCAGCACCACGTGGGGATGTGCCTCATCTGGCACCGGGTGACTGTGGGGGTACCCAGGGCATGAACCAGCGGGTGCGGTGCCCGGGCACTGCACCACCCCAAACCCAAGGGATGGGGACAATGGGTCAGTGGAGACCGACGGCCTCATGGGGCACCCCTGGGCCAGGCAGTGCCCTGGGAGGGAGCAGGTCTGACACGGTGCAGGGCTTGGTGGGGTGGCCACAGGCTCCAGTACCCACTGGGGTCAGGTTCTGTGGGTGCTGCCATCTGCGAGAACTTTCCATGGGGCTGCAGCACGGGGCTGCAGCATGGGGCAGGGTCACGCTGCAGAGCACGGGGTCACGACATGGGCAGTGAGCAGCGGCAGAGCCGGGGGAGCTGGACCTGCTGATGCTGCTCTTAGCAAAGACCTTCCTGGCTCCTCCGTGTATCCACGGCTCCTCCCGGGCCCTCACAAGGGTCAGCTCAGCCCAGCCCTGCTGCCACAGCAGGGAAAATGCTGCCTCAGCACCTCCCACTGCACAGGAGCTGCTGCGGAGAGGGACGGAGCAGGGATGGGGGTGAGGACACCCAGAAACCTGCCACCGGGCAGGGGGGCTGCAAGGGCAGCCTCATGGTGAATGCCTCATCCTGGTGCCAGGAGTGGGGTCTGAGCAGATGTGACGGAAGAAAAGAGCAGCGTAGAGAGAGCAGCATGGACGCGGCTGCTCGCAGGACATGGGCTGCAGTGGAGCCTCAAGGGGCCTGTGCATGGTGCAGAATGCAGCACCAGCAGCACCAGCACCGGCGCAGCAGCGCCAGCACCAGGGGGGGTGCACTCACCGTGAAGATGACCCTGAGGTTGTTGAGCAGCTCAATGTCCTGGGGCACCCCGGTGCTGGCCCAGCGGATCACATAGTTCTCACTGCGAGGGAAGGTGATGGGGTGAGGAGCCCGCGGAGGGGAGCAGGCACCGGGGCGGCAGAGCTGGGGCTCAGTGGGGATGAGGCTGCCAGCACCAGCCCATGAGCAACCACCACGACAGAGGCTGGAGCCCTTCGGCGGGGCAGTGCCCGTCCCCTGCCAGCTCCCACCGCACCCAGGGACCGCCTGCCCCAGCGGTACCGGGGTCCGGCACAGGCCGGGGACCCCGCGGGGTGCCGGGGCCGGGTCCCACCTGACGAGGCGCTGCTGGACCGGGTCGTAGAGCGCCAGCAGCAGCTGCGCCTCCTCCCCGATGCTGCACACGAAGTTGCGCACGCAGAGGTAGAGGCTGTGGCAGGAGGACGCAGCCGGGCGGGCGCCGCTGCCCAGCGCGCTCTGCTGCGGGCTCTGCAGGGCACCGCGCTGTTAGCGCCCGGCACGGCCCCATGGCAGCCCCCGGCACGGCCCCATGGCACAGCCCTGCGCGGGGCAGCGTGCCAGGACCTCACCATCTCCTCCTGAATGCGCTGCGTGACGGTCTGCGCAGCCCTCTTGTGCGCCTGGAACAGGCTGATGACACTGGTCCTGTCGGGGTCCAGGATGTTTTCATCCTCATCCCGCACCACCAGATCCAGCGCGAGGATCCTGCGGGGGACGGGATTGGGGGACACGGGTCTGTGCATCCCACCGGGGCCGGCCTGCCCAAGCACGGACAGGGGGGATGAGGGCGCAGGACAGGGGGTGATGGGTCCCCACGAGCAGCAGATCCATGGTGAGGGGACAAGAACCAGTGGCACCAGGCACTAGCCTCTGGCTTGGTGCCTTGCACAGCCACCAGCACGCTCACTGGCCCCCACAGGGCAGTGGGGACACTGCAGCAGAGGGGTGACCCCCAGTCCCCATCTGCCCCGTGCCCGCTCTCACTTGTTGCCGTAGTCGATCTTGCCGGCCACCTCCTTCTTGAGCTGCAGGAGCTCGTCCTTGGGCAGGGTTCCAGAGAGCAGCTGCGAGCGCCGCTCCATCAGCTCACACATCATCTGCCTCACGCGACCGTACCACTCCATGTGCCCTGCCTGCGGCAGCACCTGCGTCACCCCTGTGCCCCGGTGTCCCCAGGCCCCGCATCCCCCCGCTGCTCACCACATAGAGCTGCTTCCAGATGGTGGCCCACTCCCGCAGCGTGGTGGTGATCTCCTGCACCATGGGCATCTCGGTGGGGACCACGCTCTCTTCCGCCCTGGGGAGGGGCACAGGGATCCTGGAGCCCTGCGGCACCAGAGGTGGGCACCACCCCCCTTGCCATGCCTGTGCCCGTGCCCGGTACCTACCCCCTGCGCTCCACCACGGCACCCTTCAGGTGGATGAGTGAAGCCGGGAAGATGCCCTGGGGGAGCCAGAGCCATCAGCACCCACCCCGTGGTAGGAGATGGGTCGCGGTGGGTGCTCCCTGCACCAGGATCGGGAGTCCCACAGGGGGTCCCAGCCTGGCCATGCCACAGGGTGCCCGGTGCGTGTCCCCAGCAGGGACACCGCAAACACCGCCGTGCCTGCACCCCCCAGAAGCCCTCACCTACCCAGGCAGCCCTGTTCCTGAGCGAGTACCCGCGGTACCAGCCTGCCAGGGAGGGAAGGGGACGGTGTCAGCGAGGCTCAGGGTGCAGAGGGCAGGGTCGGGGGCAGGGAGCCCCTTACCCTCGGAGGCCTGCAGGATGTGCACCGTCTCCCCGATGTGCAGCGCGAGGTGATGCTCGCTCGTGCGGGGGAAGTTCCACACGGCTGCAGGAGAGGGGAAGGGAGTCATGGGGAGCCCCAGCTCGAACCCCCCCTCACCAGCACAGCCCCCCAGGCCCTGTGACAGTGTCCTTTGGTGCATCCCATGGGCAACCCCCCCACTGGGGGTAGCACCACCCCAGTGAGCATCGCTCAGCCCCCAGACACGGAGCAGGGTCCCAGCCCCACACGGACAGGGTGAGATCCCCAGGCAGGCACGGAGCAGGGTGGGAGGGACCCCGGTCTCTGCAGCACAGGGACAACAGGAGCGGGAGCGGAGCCTCGGGGCCGCTCCGGACGAGGCTCCGTGGGCTGCGCCCGCCGCTCTGTGCTTGCGCTGCCGCTGTTTGTGGCGGCGGGGACAGGGGCAGCTCTGCCTGGCGGAGCCAGGGCGGGCTTGGCCGCAGCACCGGGGGCTCAGTCCCGTGCGGCCGTGCCCGACCCCCCTGTGCCCACCCCCAGCCCCAGCCAAGGCCCGCTCATCCCGAGACACCCCCAGAGCCGCCGGGACCCTCGCTCTGGCCACAGCACACGGGGAGCACCGCGAGTCCTCCCGACCCCCTGCCCCTGGGACCAGCCCCAGCCCCCAGCCCCTTCCCACCCCCAGGCCCAACCAGGGCAGGATTCCACCAGGCACAAGCGGGACCCAGCCCCAGCGCTGCCCAGGACCCTGCGGGCTCAGCCCTGGCTCCGGTGCTGCCGCAGAGCATGGGGAAGGCACGGGGCGGGGGGGGGGGGGGGGGGGGGAACGGGCAGGGCACGGGCAGGGCACGGGAGCTGCCCCGGCCAGAAACGGGAAGAGGAACAGGGCTGCCACGGCCGGAGCGGGGCACGGGGAGCGAGTGCTCACACAGGACTGGAGTACGTTATAGAGGTGGCTCCGGGGTGCCCCAGACACCGCCTCGAGAGCAGCTCAGCCGTGTGCCAACAACTGCCTTAACGCACCGAGCACCCCTCGGGTGCAGGCTTCTGCCCCCCAGCAGCCTGAGCCCAACCCAGAGCTCTGCAGGGATCCTGCGCCACCCTGTCCCACAGCTCTGCCCAGCGCCGCTCAGCCCCACAGCTCCCAACAGCTCCTCATCCCACCCAGCACCAGCACCGCTCAGCCCCACAGCCCATCACAGCTCCCCATCCCAGCCAACACCAGCCTCGCTCAGCCCCACAGCCTCCCACAACATGCCGCAGCTTTCCATCCCACCCAGCACCAGCCCCACAGCTCCCCACATCCCACTCAGCATCAGCCCTGCTCCAGGGACATGAGTGCTGCCACCACCAGCCCTTCTCAGCCCCATGCCCTGGGTCCCCATCACCCACCCCATAGCCCCCCACTGGCCCCGGGGCTCATTCTTGCCCCAGCCCCAGCATCAGGGGCACACGGTCCCTTCCTGCACCCCGGCACCGGTCACCATCGCCCGACCACCATCACCTGTCGTGTCCCAGCCCACGGCTGCGGGGCCGCGGGGTCACTGTCAGCATCGCCCAGCCCCACACTCCTCCGGGGAGCCCAGAGCAGCTGTGGCTGCCCCATCCCTGGCAGTGCTCAAGGCCAGGTTGGACACAGGGGCTTGGAGCAAGCTGCTCCAGTGGAAGGGGTCCCTGCCCGGGGCAGGGGCTGGGGCTGGAGCAGCTTCAAGGTCCCGTCCACCCAAACCGGGCCGGGAGCCGCTGCCGTGACTCACCCACGCCGTACTTCTCCTCCTTGGTGGGCAGCCACGGGGCCATGGCCGGGGGCGAGCAGACCGGGCGCGGGGTGGCCGCGGGTGCCTCCCGCCGCCGCGCTGCTCCCGGGTCACGTGGGGCTCACCGGCTTGCGCAAACCTCCGGTTCCTCAGCGCACGGAGCGGGGCCTCCGGGCCCCCCCCGGACCGTGCTGGGTGATGGGGATGGAGCCCCCAGCGCCCCGCCAGGCATCCCCCAGGGCCTGGGCTCTGACGGGTCTCCGGTGCTGACCACAGGCTTTGATGGGGCTCCTGCCCCGGGTGATGCTGCTGCGCCGCGAGACCCTGCGGCTGAGCACCGCTGCCAGAGCCCGGCAGAGCAGGACACGGGGCTGGAGCGGGGAGCAAGAGCAGCTCCAGACAGGAAGCCCAGGGATCTCTGGGCTGAGACCATAGAATCCCAGACTGTGTTGGAATGGACCCTAAAGCTCCTCCAGCTCCAACCCCTGCCCCGGGCAGGGACCCCTTCCACTGGAGCAGGGGGCTCCAAGCCCCTGTGTCCAACCTGGCCTTGAGCACTGCCAGGGATGGGGCAGCCACAGCTTCTCTGGGCACCCTGTGCCAGCGCCTCAGCACCCTCCCAGGGAAGAGCTTCTGCCTAAGAGCTCAGCTCAGTCTCCCCTCGGGCAGGTTCAAGCCATTCCCCTGGGCCTGCCCCTACAGGCTCTTGACAGAAGTCCCTCTCCAACCACACTGCTCTGGACGAGCGCTGCTGGGACATGGCCTCAGCCTCCCCACCCGGAGATGCCCCCTCCCATCCCTCGGTGCACAGGGCTCAACGGTGCACGAGGCGGCGGGGTGCACGGCAGCACCCAGGGCTCTGGGTACCGGTGCCCAGCCCTGAGCTCTTGGCAGCACCGGGATGGGGAGTGAAGCAACGGTTCAGCATCGACCACTTCCTTCCTCCCGCCGGCTGCACAGCCGCTCGCCACGGGGACCGGATGCTCGCCCCGCGCCAGCCCTAGCTGGGCCCTTTCCCCCTACACGGCCTCAGGAGCCCCGGCCCCCAGGACCTGCGCTGGCCGGGCTGCTGCTCTCCCATCTGCATCAGAGCCTTGAGGCAGCATCAGGATCCTTCCCTGTGCTGACCCCCCACCCAGCCCGAGCCTGCTCCTCAGGCTGGCTCCAGAGCAGAGCTGCTCCAGCCCTTTCAGCAGCTCCGTGGCCTCCTCTGGCCTCGCTGCAACAGCTCCACGTCCCTCTTGTGCTGCTGCCCCAGGGCTGGAGCAGGGCTGCAGAGGGGGTCTCCTCATCACACAGCAGAGGGGCAGGATCCCCTCCCCGAGCTGCTGCTCCCGCTCTGGGGGTGCAGCCCAGCACACGGGGGGGCTCTGGGCTCAAGCGCTCACTGAAGCCGGGTCATGGGGAGCTGCTCCTCACCCAACACCCCCAAGTCCTCCTCCCCAGGGCTGCTCCATCCCTTCATCCCCCAGCCTGGGTTTGTGCTGTTGATTGCCCTGACCCAGGGACAGGACCTTGCACCAGGGTTGCTGCAACTGGAGCCGGTGCGAGGGACAGTGGGGCAGAGCTGTAACCGGTAACCGCAGCCAGGCCCAGAGTGTCCCTTCCCGCCGGCAGCCGGGGATCCCGGACAGCTCCCAGCGGCTTCCGGCGCCGAAGTCCCGGGGCCAGCCAGGAACCGCCCGGTCCCCGCCAGCTGCCCCCGCGCCGGCGGGAGCGCCGTGCCCGGCCCGGGCCGTTGCCGGTCTGGCAGCTCCACCTGCCGGCCCCGCCGCCGCACGCCGGGAGCCACCGCGAGCGGAGAGCGCCCGCTGCGGGCGTGGGTCCCGGGCACCGGCTGTACAGCACCGGCACCAGGGCGCTCGGACCGGCAGGGGGATGTCCAGCATCGGAACTGGGATAACCGGACCGGCACCGGGACGCTCGGCCCGGCACTGGTATGCCCGGTACCGGGTTGCCCCTCACCGGCACCGAGATGCCCCGCACGGGGATGCTCGCAGAGGCACCAGGATATCCCCGCACCCAGGGCCGGGCCGCGCACCGGGACCGCGGCGGAGGAACGGCGGCGGGGGCGCGCGCCCGGCGGTAGGGCTCGGTGCGGGCCCGGTGCGGGCTCGGTGCGGGCTCGGTGCGGGCTCCGAGAGCGACCCCGCCGGGATCGGACCCATCCGGTCACTCCGACCCCACATGCACCGGGTCGCGCGTCCAACAGCAGTTGGGCTCCGCCCCTCGACGCTGATTGGCTGCCTCGGGCAGGGCCACGTGACGGCGGCGCCGTCACCTGACCGCCTCCCGAGGCTGGGCCCGAGGCGGCGGGGGCGCGCGCAGGTAAGCGGTGGCCGGGACGGGCCGGAACCGGAACCGGAACCGGAACCGGAGCTCGCGATTGGGGGGGCAGCCCCGGGGCACCCGGTCCCGACCCGTCCGGTCCCGGTGCTCTGTGCCAGCCCCGGTCCGTTCCTCACCACTGTCCCCCCGGCCCGGCCCGGCCCGTGCCGTTCTGTCCGTCTGCCGGGACCGGCCCCGGGCTGTCCGCCTGCCTCCGAGGTGTCCGCGCTGCCCCGCTCTCCTGCCCGGTTCCCGTTCAGAGCCCGTCGCGGTTCCCCACCTGCATTCCCCTGGTCCCCGCACCCCAGCCGGGTTCCCTGCCTGGTCCCCTGTGCCCCGCAGGTCCATCCCCCCCCCCCGGTGTAACGGGCCGGTGGCCAGCACCGGGCTCCTCCGAGGGACGCGGGCGAGGAGGGCTCAGCCCCGGCCCGTCCTTGCCCCGCTCCACCTCCCCACCCCTGCAGCCTCGGCGCCGTGTCCTCGCCATGGCCGGCAACGGGGCCCCGGGGTCCGCGCCCCGGCGGAACGGCCCCGGCCCCGCGCTGGAGAAGGAGGAGGACGAGGAGGAGGAGGAGCCGGCGCTGGGCTGCGGTGGCGACCTGGAGGTGAACCCCTACGATGGGCTGCCCTTCTCCTCCCGCTACTACGAGCTGCTGCGGCAGCGCCGGGACCTGCCCGTCTGGACCACCAAGTACAGCTTCATGGAGCACTTGGAAGGCAACAGCGGCATCGTCCTGGTGTCTGGGCCCCCCGGCACCGGCAAGAGCACCCAGGTGAGCAGGGCCGTGTTGTGGCGCTGCGTGGTGGGACCCCGGCACAGGGATGCTCTGCCCGTGCTCCTTCCCCCATGGCATCATCTGGCTTGGGGGCATGGGGGGGTGTGAGGTGCCACAGGCGCCGTGCCCAGCAGCGTGCCCCACGGTGAGCCCGGTGTGGGGCTGCTGCAGAGCCTGGCAGTGCCAGGATGTGCCAGAGCAGGTGCTGGGGCCCCGGGCAAAGCCTTGGCACGAGCTGGGAGCAGGGCACGGCACCGGGACCGGGACGTGGCTGCAGGGCCGGGGTGCTCCCGGGAGCGGGTTCTGTTGACAGCCCGGGCGCGGCGTCGGAGACGCCATCAGGCAGACTTTGGCCAGGGAGGGATCTGCTGGGAGCTGCCGGAGCCGCGGGGCTGGGTGCGCGCTGAGTGCTGCGTGGCAGCCGCCAGGCTCGGGGCTGTGGGTGTTGGCTCCAGGGCCCTGTGCCCAAACCGCCTCCCTTGGGTGTGATCCCGTGGCACCAGCCAAGCACAGGGTGCCGGATTTCAGGACTAAAGCCTTTGTGCAGGGCTTGAGCTGCCTTCGGGACATCCCTGCTGTGCCACGGTGCCCTGAGCAGCCCAGGGGGCACGGCTCCATCCATGCAGAGCAGCTGATCCCACACGTTGGTGCCCCAGCACCCCTCAGACGTGATGTTCCCACCCAGAATGGGAAGAGGTGATGCACAGGCCAGGTCCCTTCCCCATTATTATGGCCAAGAGACACCCACATGGCCCTGGGACCATCCTGCACCGCCTGGAGGGTGCTTGGGCAGTGGCTGCTTCTGGGTGCTTCCTGCCCCATCCCTCACGTGGGGTTTCCTGGGACACTCTGTGATCCCTCTGGCCCCATACAAGGATGCTCAAGCCCCTGCCCTAGACCTGCAGCTGCTGCAGGGTCTGGGTCTCGTGGAGCTGGCCACTGACACTGCCCAGGACAGGCACATTGCTCCACTCCAGCTCCATCCATGCTGGTTATAGCCGAGCATGGTGACCTGCACCGTGCCCTTGTCCAGCCCGCTGCTGCTGACCACAGGTTAAAGCACGTTCTGAAGGACGTGGGGAGGGCCTGGAGGCTCTGCTCTGCTCTGCTCTGCTCTGGCTGAGCTGGTGGCTTTGGCCACATGCACCCCCAGCCGTGTTTTCCCTGGGGAGGTGGAGGCAGAGCTGTTGTCCCATGTCCTTAATGTGAGAGCCGGGGCCATTGCGTGCTGTAAGGCGGCAGAAAGCTGCAGGCATGGGGTGAGGAGGTTTGGGGGCTCATTTGCAGGTTGTTGGGTGCAGAAGTGACAATAACAGAGAGGGGAAAGTCCTGCCTGGACTGTTGGGTGCTCCTGGATGGCCCCAACAGCCAGATCCCTGGGGACCGCCCTG
Organism: Lathamus discolor; assembly: GCF_037157495.1. Classification (NCBI taxonomy): domain Eukaryota; kingdom Metazoa; phylum Chordata; class Aves; order Psittaciformes; family Psittacidae; genus Lathamus; species Lathamus discolor. Next base: position 165,839,959 of record NC_088884.1, on the reverse strand, counting down.
GGTGACGGACTGGAGTAGGTGTCCTAGAGCAGCTGTGGCTGCCCCATCCCTGGCAGTGCTCAAGGCCAGGTTGGACACAGGGGCTTGGAGCAAGCTGCTCCAGTGGAAGGGGTCCCTGCCCAGGGCAGGGGTTGGAGCTGGAGGAGCTTTTAAGGTCCCTTCCACCCAAACCAGACTGGGATTTAAATGACACAGGAGCACAGCGGGCGCTGCTCCGTGATGAGGGTGGGAAGGGAACGTCCCGGTGCCCGGGGCCGTGGCCGCGCTGCCCCGGTCCCTCAGCAGCGTCCTCCCCCCTGCAGATCCCGCAGTGGTGCGCGGAGTACGCCCTGTCCCTGCAGTTCGCCCATGGGCTGGTGGCCTGCACCCAGCCCCACAGCCTGGCCGCCCTCAGCCTCTCCCTGCGCGTGGCGGACGAGATGGACCTGAACCTGGGCCATGAGGTGGGCTACTGCGTGCCCCACGAGGACTGCTGCACCACCGAGACCATCCTCAGGTACTGGCCCTGGGGCCTGCGCCGCGGCACCAGTTACAGCACGCTCTAATCCTGCTGAGCGCCGGCTGCAGGGTAATCCCTTAATCCAGCCTGGCCTGGTTGGGAGGGCCGGGGGGGGGCTGGTGGCTGCAGGGGGACACGGTGAGTGCCGGGTGTCACTGACGGGGCGGTCCATGGCAGGTACTGCTCGGATGAGATGCTGCTGCGGGAGATGACGTCGGACCCACTGCTGCGGCAGTACGGGGTGGTGGTGCTGGACGAGGCGCAGGAGCGCACGGTGCCCACGGACGTGCTGCTGGGGCTGCTCAAGGACGTGCTGCGCCAGCGGCCCGCGCTCAAGGTGGTGGTGGTCACCTCGCTGGCCATGGAAGAGCGGCTCCGCGCCTTCTGCGGGGACCCCCCCGTAGTGCGGGTGCCGGCGCACGGGGACCCCCCGGTGCTGCTGTACCGGGACCCGCCGGCGCGCGACCGCATCACCGCTGCGTGCCAGGCAGTGCTGGGCATCCACCGGCGGCAGGAGCCTGGCCACATCCTGCTCTTCATGGCCAGCGAGCAGGTGGGGGGCACCATGGCATGCAGGGGGTGCTCTGTGACATGGGGCAGGGGAGGGTCTGGGGACAGGACCAGGGGAATGGCTTTAACCTGCCAGAGCGGGGAGAGTTGGGTGAGGTGCGAGGCAGAAGTTCCTCACTCTGAGGGTGCTGGGACATTGGAAGGGGTTGAATGGAGAAGCTGTGGCTGCCCCATCCCTGGCAGTGCTCAAGGCCAGGTTGGACACAGGGGCTTGGAGCAAGCTGCTCCAGTGGAAGGGGTCCCTGTCCGGGGCAGGGCTTGGAGCTGGAGGGGCTTTAAGCTCCCTTCAACCCAAACCATGCTGGGATTCCATGACCCCTCTCAGCTGTGTGTGGGGAGCCCCAGGGATGCAGGAGCTGCTGGGGTTAAGCTGCAGGCGCTGGGCTCTGCTGTGAAGGGTCCCTGCAGGCGCAGGGCCCCGCTCAGCTCTGTGCCCATCCCAGGAGATCACCGACGTGTGCAGTGCCCTGCGGAGCGAGGCGGCCGCGCTGCACCCGGGGCTGGGCCCGTTGCTGGTGCTGCCGCTGCACCCCGGCGTGGGCCGCGCCGCGCAGAGGCTCTACGAGGGGCTGGAGGAGGGCGGCCGCGAGCGCCGCGTCGTCGTCAGCCACGGGCTGGCCGAGGCCTCCTTCTCCATGGGCGGCATCCGCTTCGTCATCGACACCGGCCTGGAGCTGCGCAGCGTGAGGAGCGGGATGGCATGGCATGGCATGGCATGGCATGGCATGGGAGGTGGGGACAGGCCATGGTGATTCTGGGGAGGGAACAGCATGAAAGCATTGGTCTGGGTCATCTGCTCAGTGCAGACCCAGGCTGGGGGATGCTGTGCAGGGCACGGGACCTGGCCCAGGCCTTGGTGGCTGCAGCACCAGGGTGGAGGAGCAGGGGGGGCTCCTCTGTGCCGGTCCCTCCTCACCTTCCCTGTGCTGCAGGTCTACAACCCGCGCATCCGGGCAGAGTCCCAGGTCCTGCGGCCCATCAGCAAGAGCCAGGCACAGTCCCGCATGGAGCGAGCCGCCGGCAGCCCCCCGGGTGAGACCTCAACGTGCCCAAACCTGGGGGGGCTCCATCCCTGCGGGGGTTCCGGCGCTGCCGACGCAGGCTCACGGCCCCTCTCCCCAGGCACCTGCCTGCGCCTCTACTCAGAGGCCTTCTACGAGCAGCGGCTGCCGCCCAGCCCCGCGCCCCACGTCAGCGAGACCAGCCTCAGCCGCCTCGTGCTGCTGCTCAAGCGCCTGGACATCGCCGACATGGGCCAGTGCGACTTCCTCGACCGGCCAGGTACTGCCCGGGGCTGGCGGGGACCGGAGCCGTGGCCACGACCCTGCCTGCAGCCCAGCTTGTCCTGGGGAGGGGCTGGAGGGTCCCATGGGTGCAGGAGGAGGATGGGGGGTGCTGCGTGGTGCTGCAGCCGCTGACCCCGCCGCAGCCCCCGAATCGCTGATGCAAGCCCTGGAGGACCTGGATTATTTGGCCGCGCTGGACGACGACGGGAACCTGTCGGAGGTGGGGATCATCATGTCGGAATTCCCGCTGGACCCTCAGCTGGCCAAGGCGCTCATCGCGTCCTGCGAGTTCGACTGTGTGGAGGAGATGGTCAGCCTGGCCGCCATGCTCACCGGTACCGTGGGGGGGGGCTGCAGCCCCCCCGGGCCAGCGCTGGCGGGGGCGGTGCTGGGGACCCATGGTGACATTCACTCTGCTCCATCCCAGCCTCCCCCTGCTTCCTGCCGCCTGCCACGCACATGGAGGAGGCTGTGGCCATGCACCGCCGGGCCCTGCTGCACCCAGACGGAGACCACTTCACCCTCATCAACATCTTCAACGCCTTCCAGCAGCGTGAGTGCGGCGCTGGGGTGTCCTCAGCTCCCCCCCTCCACGTCCCTGCCTCACCCTTGTATCCTGAGTCCCCTGCTCCTTTCGGGACTGAGCCCTGCAGCCACATTTGTGACCCCTCCAGTGCCCACCCCAGCTGTGGGAGGGTTCGAGCCTAGGGCCCTCCCCTCTGGTCACTGTCCCCTCTGCGTTGAGGGGATGCAGTCTATGGGGGCTGCAGCGCCTGGTTTCATGGCCCAGGACCGCCCAGCCCAGCCAGGCCACCCGCTGGGGTCTCTTCTTGCCCAGCCACGTCCCCAGGGTGCTGAACCTGTTCCCGTGGTGCTGTCCCCATTGGTGCTGTCCTCACTGTCCCCACGGTGCTGTCCCGCAGATGAGGCGGACGAGGGCTGGTGCCGCAAGCACGCAGTGAGCGCAGCTGCACTGCGGCTGGCCGGCATCGTGCGCGCGGAGCTGCTGGAGGTGATGCAGCGCATCGAGCTGCCCGTGTCCCCCCCCGCTTTTGGCACCGACGCCAATGTGCGCAACATCCAGAGAGCCCTCATCTCCGGATACTTCCTCAAGGTGGGACAGGGGCTGTGGGGTCCAGCTGCGGGACAGGGGGGTCGTTCCATCCCCGCTCCCATCCCATGCGCTCCGCAGGTAGCCCGGGACATCGACGGCTCCGGCAACTACGTGATGCTGACGCACAAGCACGTGGCCCACTTGCCCCCCGCCTGCTGCTACCTGCTGCGGCAGCCCCCCCGGCGCCTGCCCCCGTGGGTGCTCTACCACGAGTTCACCATCTCGCAGGACAACTGCCTGCGCGTGGTCTCGGAGATCCAGCCCCAAATGTGAGCGCTGGGGGATGAGGACCTGGCCCCGGAGCGCGGCGGAGCCCTGGGACCCCCCGGGTCACTCCTTGTCGCTGTCCCGCAGGCTGGTGGCGCTGGCACCCCAGTACTACCTGAGCAACCTCCCGCCCAGCGAGAGCCGCGACCTGCTCATGGCGCTGCGGGAGGACGTGGCGGCTGCGGAGGACGCGCCGGCGGTGCCCACGCCGCTGGGACCAGCGCCCGGCGGCGGGGATGAGGATGAGGACGAGGACGAGGACAAGGAGGTGTGTGTGCTGCAGTGAGCCGCAGCCGCCGGAGCCCAGCGTCGGGGCTGCCTGTGCTTGGCCGGGGCCCCGGGGAGCGGGGAGCCCCGGAGGGGGCCGCGGTGCTGACCCCATCCATCACCGGGAGGTACGGGCCGGGCTGCGGCTGCCGCTGCAGCAGCAGCACCGCGGGCACCGGCCCCGGCCCCGGGACAGAGCCCGGGCCGGGGATCGCCGGCCCCGAGGAGTCGTGCAGGGAACCCCCGGCTCCATCAGCCCGCGTTCTCCGGGGGCTGCCGTGGGGCTGGGGCCGTCCCGCGCCCCCCGTACCGGGAGAGCAGCGCCAGGGGCCGCTCGTGGGTCTCTCCTGTATAAAGTTCCGCGACCTTTGCTGCCGGCCTCGAGTCCATCCCCGCCTCCCGGGGCCGGGTCCCGCAGCCCGCACCGGGGCTTTCTGACCGTGCGGCGCCCCCGCCGCCTCCGCCGCGGGCGCTGACTCGCCGAGGGCAGCCCTGGCCTTTGCCCCGGGTCTTCCCCGCCGCGGGCGCGGTTCTTCTGCAGAACCGGAGGGGAAGCTGCGGCCGCGGGTGGGTGGGAGCAGGAGGTGCGCCCGGTGCCTGCGGCCGGTGAGCACAGTCAGTGCCTGCATCCAGTGTGCGCGCAGCCAGCGTGAGCATCCAGCGTGAGCATCCCGTGTGTGCACCCGGAGACTGCATCCAGCGTGAGCATCCAGCGTGTGCATCCCGTGTGTGCACCCAGAGACTGCAGCCAGCGTGTGCATCCCGTGTGTGCACCCCGGTGACTGCGTCCAGCGTGAGCATCCCGTGTGTGCACCCGGTGTGCACACCCAGTGACTGCACCCAATGTGTGCATCCAGTGTGAGCATCCAGCTCCTGCTCCCTGGGACCGGGTGAGAGTGCTCTGCCACAGCGAGGAGCCCACATCCCTCCCGAGGTCCCCTTCAGCTTTCCAGCAGCCATAGAATCACAGAATTGGACTGGCTCGTGTTGAAGGGACCTTAAAGCTCTTCCAGCTCCAACCCCTGCCCCGGGCAGGGACCCCTTCCACTGGAGCAGCTTGCTCCAAGCCCCTGTGTCCAACCTGGCCTTGAGCACTGCCAGGGATGGGGCAGCCACAGCTTCTCTGGGCACCCTGTGCCAGCGCCTCAGCACCCTCCCAGGGAAGAGCTTCTGCCTAAGAGCTCAGCTCAGTCTCCCCTCGGGCAGGTTCAAGCCATTCCCCTTGGCCTGGCTCTACAGGCCCTTGGCCCAAGCCCCTCTCCAGGTTTCCTGCAGCCCCTTTAGGCACTGGAGCTGCTCTCAGGTCTCCCCTTCAGGAGCCTTCTCTTGTCCAGGCTGCCCCAGCCCAGCTCTCTCAGCCTGGCTCCAGAGCAGAGCTGCTCCAGCCCTCGCAGCAGCTCCGTGGCTTCCTCTGCCCTCACTCCACCAGCTCCACATCCCTCTTGTGCCTGGATCAGGACTGCAGGGGGGGTCTCCCCATCACACAGCAGAGGGGCAGGATCCCCTCCTTGAGCCGCTGCTCGCGCTCTGGGGGTGCACCCAGCACACGGGGGGGTGGTCTGGGCTCAAGCGTTCACCAAAGCCAGGTCATGGGGAGCTTCTCCTCACCCAAGTCCTTCCCTTCAGGGTGCTGCATCCAGTCTCCCCCAGGCTATTTGATGTGGAGGTTGTGCTGACCCAGAGCAGGACCTTGCCCTTGGCTTGGCTGAGCTCCACGTGCTCCATTCCTGTCCTGGGTCACATCACCGGGGCCAAGGGCTGAGCTCCTGCCTGGGGGCTGGGACCCCATCACAAGTGCTGTGCTCTGGGTGCTGAGCTCCAGCCCTGCCCCAGGATCAGATCCCCGCTGCCGTGGGTGCTGCATCCCACCAGCGCCCCCCCCGCAGCCCACACATCGGACTTTGCTGTTCCAGGGAAGGGGCCTGGAGGCTCCGTGGCCCTGTCCCTGCCGCAGTGCCTCGAAGGTCACCCCTGCCCCGCAGCCTCCTCCGAGCCCGAGCTTCCCCTTCGCTTTCTAGGAACCACAGAACCGGAGTGGCTGGGAGCAGCGGGGGCAGCTCACACCTCCCTGCCCGGGGCTGCCTGCCCCACACTGGGTCTGTCCCGTCCCCTCGCCCCACACCGGTGCCCGGTGCCCAGCCGCGGGGAGCGGAGATTCCCCCCCCCCAATCCCTCAGCCGTGCGGAGGAGCAGGCAGGGGGCTTGTGGGGACAGGAAAGAGGAGGCTGGGGGCTGTGGCTTCCTCTGTCCCCGCATCCCTGTCCTGGAACAGCATCCCATGGGATAAGTGGCCGGAGCAGCCCTGGGAGGGGAGGGAAGGGGTGAGACACCCCGAGTCCCTGCAGTTACCGGTTCCTCCCCTGGGGACCCGTCACAGCCCCAACGGCCAGAGCCTTGCTCCGCGCTGGACCCCCGGGGCAGGCGCTGTTGGACCCCGGTGGTCCCTTCCGCACACTCCAGGCCCTCCTCCCGCCGTGCCTGGGCTGTGGACCCTCCGCGCGGCACGGGGCGATGGGCACCCCCGCTCCGGGGGTCCCTGTGCGAGCTGGGGTCACCCGGGGCTCCGGGGCCAGCGCTGCCCCCGCGCCCAGCGGCTGCCGCTGCGGACCCGTCCTCACGCCCCGCGGTGCCCCGGCGGCCGCCGCCGGCTCAGCCCCCGGCCCCGGAGCGGCTCCACCCGGAGCGGGTTTTCTCCTTTCTCCTCTTCTGAGAAGCGCGGCTGCGGTTTGGCCGCACCTTGGGGAGCCCCGCGGGGTCCCGGCTCCCTATAAACCGGCCGCGTGTGCCCCCGGCCCAGGCTGAGACCCCGGAGCAGCGCACGCAGGGGGAGAGGTGAGAACGGCGCGAGGTGCTGGGGGTACCGGGGGTACCGGGGGTACCGGGGGTACCGGGGGTACCGGTAATGCTGGAGGTTCTGGCGCTGCAGCCCAGGCTTAGGGCACCGGGGGACAATGCAGCCCCTGCTTCGGGGGCACCCAGTGGGGCTGCAGTGGGAAGGGTTGGGGTGTTCCGTCAGTGGGGCTGCCCCACACTGCATCGCTCGCCAGGGGCCGCGGGGTCCTGCTGCCCGCACCCCAGCTCGACCTGCTCCTGGGGTCCGGCTGACACCCCCGGCATGGGGCTGCCCTTCCCCTTCCCTCCTTTCCCTCCTCAGATGCTGGTGCTGGTGGGGCTGGTGCTGAGCCTCGCTCCTGCGGACTCCCTGAACGCCTTCCCCCCAAAGTGTGAGTCCTGTCCTGGCGGAACGGGGGGGGCTCGGAAGGGAGACACCTGGGGGGGTGTGGGTGCAGGACCCACACAGCAGCTGGAGTGAGCAGGGAGAGCCCATATTCCGCATCGCACATCCCTCTGATGTGGGGCGACACGAGCCTGGGTGGGAGCAGCTCTTCTGGTGTGGTGGGGGGTTAGAGGGTGGGCATGGGACGTCTGGGGGGTGGGAGCTGCGTGATGGGGCCGGGGGACGGATGTGGGGTGCAGAAGCAGGGCGGGGATGGACATGGGGTCATGGGGCAGAATGCGGACCACGGGGAGGGATGGTCCCTGATGGACCTCTGACACGGTGTGCCAGGACAAGGGGGCACCGGCCCCATCGTGGTGTGGGGGACGAGCTCCCCCCACCAGGGCCCTCCTCTGAGCCCAGGCTCTGCCTCTCCTCTCCAGTTCAGGTGGGGAAGCTGAATGGGGACGTGGTGGTGAAGTGCAGCACCGCGGAGCAGAGCGTGACCTGGACGCAGAATGGGGAGCCGGAGCCCATGGCCGAGCTGGTGGCCGAGGGTCGGACCCTCACGATCCTCGGCTTGGACCTGCCGGCCGCGGGCAACTACAGCTGCTGGGCCGGGGGTGTCCTGCTGGACTCCATCTACGTGGTGGTCAGCGGCACCCGTGCGTGCGGCCGGGCTGGGGGGCGAGATGGGGGTGATGGGGGTGATGGGGGCGATGGGGTGATGGGAGCGATGGGGTGATGGGAGCGATGGGGTGATGGGGGCGATGGGGTGATGGGGGCGATGGGGTGATGGGGGCGATGGGGTGATGGGGGTGATCGGAGCGATGGGGTGATGGGAGCGATGGGGTGATGGGGGCGATGGGGTGATGGGGATGATGGGAGCGATGGGGCGATGGGGGCGATGGGGGTGATGGGAGCGATGGGGTGATGGGAGCGATGGGGTGATGGGGGCGATGGGGTGATGGGGGCGATGGGGTGATGGGGATGATGGGAGCGATGGGGTGATGGGAGCGATGGGGTGATGGGGGCGATGGGGGCGATGGGGTGATGGGGGCGATGGGGTGATGGGGGCGATGGGGTGATGGGGGTGATGGGAGCGATGGGGTGATGGGGGCGATGGGGTGATGGGGGCGATGGGGGCGATGGGGGCGATGGGGCAGGGGGATGCAGGGGGCTGGGGTCAGGCTGGGCACCAGGAGATGCTCGTGGATCGCGGGTGCTGGGCGGGGCAGGAGCAGCCTCCCGGCCCCGTGCAGCGCCCGAGCTTCCCCTCGGCCCCGCCAGGCGAGGAGGGGATGGACGTGTCCTGCCAGGCCGAGTCCTACCGCGGCTCCTTCCGCTGCTCCTGGGCCGGCCCCCGCTCCGCCGTGTTCCGCGCCCGCCTCACCCTCAGGTGCGTGTCCCAGGGACCCCAACCGGCCCCATGGCCCCGCGGCCCCTTTGTCCCCCGGCCTCACGCTGCTCCCCCGCAGCGATGGCTCCCTGGGGGAGTGGGTGCCCGCGTCCCGCCGCCGTGGCCGGTTCAACGCCAGCTTCGTGGACCCCTTCTTCTGCCCCTTCGCCGAGGAGCTGCGGCCGCTGCGGCTGCAGCTGGAGGGGCTCTCGGACACCTCCTACATCAGCTTCTCCAGCCACTTCTTCATCCGCGACATCGGTGAGCGGGGGCCCGGGGGGGGCCCGGGGGGCGGCCCGGGGGTGGCTGCGCCCGGTGCTGAGCCCCGCTGTGCCCGCAGTGCGGCCCGACCCGCCGCAGGAGCTGGCCGTGCAGCGGCGCGGGGACCATCTCCACCTCGCCTGGGCCCCCCCGGCCTCCTGGCCGCTCCCCCGGTCCTACTTCGCCCTCCTCTACCGGCTGCAGTACGAGCTCCCCAACGGCACCCAGGTAACCGCGGGGGGCCCTGGCCAGCGCGTCCCTGCGTGTGCCCCCCGGTGTCCTCGCTTTCCTGCGCCCGCCCTGTCCCCTTCCCATCCCACCCTTTCCCACCCTCCCCATTCCCACCTGGGCTCTTCCTTCCACCCAGGGGTGCCGTTAGGAACAGGGGCTTGCAGGGGCTCAGCAATGGCCCCCTCCCCACTGTGCTGCTCCTCTCCTCGGGGTCAGCCCCGGCTGTCCTCGGCTCTGCCCACACCAAGCAGCGGCACCGCTGGGGCCGGGGCCGTGCCGGTGTCCCCCGCCCCGGTGTCGGGGCGCCGTGGCCACATCCTGACCCCTCGCAGGCCGACAAATACGTGGAGGGCGAGGAGGAGACGTGGCTGCGGGACGGTGCTCAGCGGGTGCGCATCAGCTGCCGGGACCCCTACACCAGCCCCGCCTGGAGCCCCTGGAGCCTCTGGCATGGGACCGGGGCAGCCCAGCAGCACCGGCTGCGAGCGCTCTGAGCCCACCAAGGGCACCCCGAGCCCTCACACCCATCCCCTGCCCCACTGCACCTCCGTGTGCCCGGGGGCGTGGGGGCACCCCAGGGTGGCAGCGGCCAGCACCCAACACCGACCTCCTGGCCTCTTGGAAGAGGGTTTCTGCCTCTATTAAAGACTGGCCTTGGCTTTCCCACCATAAACCCCATTGGTCTCTGTGTGGGGTGGTGGGTGCCCCGGCCCCATGGCCCAGGCAGGGCTCCTGTGCTCAAGGTGCCCAGGCTGGCCCCTGCCCCATGGGGGTCACAGGCCTGTGCCAGGCCCCCGCTGCCCCACAGCTCCCGGACGGTCCCTGCTCCCGTCAGTGCTGGGCTCGCCCATAGGGTCAGTACCCACGGCTGAAAGCAGGCGTGTAACACACGTGTGCAAGCGTGTTCCAGCCCGTGTCAGTGGCCATCCCCATCCCTGGCCAGAAAAGGTCCCCAAAACCTTGTCCCACTGGAACACATGGGCACTCCCAGTGCAGGGTCCCAGGGCAGGATGCGGCCATGGTGGGGTGTCAGGATCCACTACCAGCACTGGGGGGCCCTCAGCTCGCACCGGGGCACAGGCCCCCTCACCCCATGGGATGCCCAGCCCGGGGTGAGGGGCTGCAGCCAGGCGGGATGGGGTCAAGACCCCGCATCCAAGCAGCCCAATGGGACACGGCCGCAGCACCCTCGGACCCCAACAGTGCAGGGGGTGCCCGGGGTGCAGCTCCCTCACAAACGGGCCTGCTCCGGGTGATGCCACGGGGCTTTATTGACACGGGCCGGGGCCCCCCAGCCCCGCTGCTGCTCCGGAGAGGCTGGTGAATGTGCGGTCCCGCGGGGGCTGGGGGGCCCAGGGCTGGGGGACGGGAGCCCGGGGATCCCGCGGCACGGGGGAGGGGGAGAACGGGGCCTCCGGGGGTCCCGAGGGGTCCCGAGGGGCGAGTGGGGGCTCGGGGGACCCCGAGGTGCAGAAGTCCGGGATCGGGGGCCCGGGCTCCAGTCACGGCGGCCCCAGCCCGCCCAGGCGCAGCTCTTCGCCCTCCAGCATCTCCCTGCAGAGGGACAGGCCCGGGCTGAGCCCCGCACCCCCAAGACCGCCCTGTCCCCGTCCCCCCTCCGCGTACCGGTACGCGGCGATCTCCGCCTCCAGCGCCATCCGCAGCCGCAGCAGCGCCGGGTACTCCCGCAGGCACCGGAGCATCTCCGCCTCCGCCTCGCTGATCTCCCGCTCCAGCTCCGCCACCCGCTCCTGCACCGGAGCCGTCAGCAGCGCCCGGGACCCCCGGCCCGAGACCCCCCCGCACCCCGACACGACCCAGACCCCGACACGAGCCCCGCTCCCGGCCCCCGCCGGCCCCACAGACCCCAAGTCGAACCCCGGACCCGCCCCCCCCCACCCCGGGACCCCGGACCCTGGTCCCCGCCCCGGACAGACCCACAGACCCCGGCCCGACCTCGGGCCCCGACCGATCTCTGCACCCCGCTCCCAGCCCCACCCGACCCCCCCCTTCCATACGAATCCCCAGCCCCATCCCGGCCCCTGCCCCACTCGTACCCCCCAAGCCCCATCCCGCCCCCCCTCCCCAGCCCTCCGGTGTCCCGGCACCGCGCCCCCGCACCCCGTCCCCCCCATACCTGGTACTTGGCGACCTCCCCGCTCCGCCGGTCCCGCAGCCCCTCCAGCCGCCGGTGCAGCGCTCCCACGGCCCCGCGCAGCGCTTCCACCTCGGCAGCGCGGGCTCGCAGCAGCCTCCGGTAACCGGCGGCCTCCGCACGGGCGCGCAGCACCGCCTCCCCGCCGCCCCCCCGCCCGTACCGGGGACAGGCCTCGGCCGCGCTCATCCCGGCGATTCTGCGGCGGCGCCGAAACGGTTCCACCCCCGGTAAAACGGGGCCGCGTCACGGAACCGCAGCCAATCCCGGGGCAACCGGCTCCGGTTGACCGCCTCCTCCCGGTAGCAATGGGGGGGGGGGTTCGGTAGGAACCTGCCCCTCCCCGCAGCCCCCGCAGGGGCTCCCACCGGCAACGTGCAGCGGCTGCAGCACCATGGACAGCGGCGAGGGGTCGGGGGGGTCAAGGTCAAGTTTAAGGTCAAGGTCATGGCCATGGCCCCCACACACACACCCGTTCCCCTCCATCCCCAGCCAGGAGCTGACCCCGGGGGGGCCGGGGTCCCTGGCAAAGTTTGGGGGGGGAACAGGGCAGGGGAAGGGTCCTTGGTAAAGGTGGGGGACACTCAGGGGGTCCCCGGGGAAGGGGGGGGCTATTTGGTGGAGGAAGTGTGGGGGTTAGCCCCCAGCAGACCCCCTGGCTCCCCACAGTCGGGCAGTGTGGGGGGAGTGAAGGAGGTCCAAAGTGGGGCTGGTGCGATCCTTGGCCACCCCGAGTCCATCACAGGGTGCTGTGGGGGCATGTCCAGGCCCAGGGCTGCAAACTGGTGGGTGCAGGGAACCGGGAGCACCCGGGGGGGCACAGGCCGGTCCATCAGTCTGCCCCACCGCTGGGGGCCATGGGCCCGGGTTCGGCATCCAGAGATGCTAAACTCCAACCGGGATAAGGCAAAGGTGCGCAGGTGCTACAGACCCGCCATGGCTGCTGGCAAGGGCAGAGGGGGTCCCAGCACTTGGAATAGGGGGATCCCAATCGATGTGGGATGGGGACTGCAGCTACCCTGCAGGGAGCCGGGTCTGGTCCAACCATGAGAGCTGCTGATGGGTGGGCAGCAGATCCTGAGTGGGACCCCCTGAGGAGCAGAGGCCTTTGGTGGGGGGGTCTGGCTTGCCGAGGGGGGGGGCCCAGCCCTGGGTTCCCCAGGGGGTCCCACAGAGGGGGTCCAGACAGCCTTGAGTCAAACCACAGCAGCACATCCCCCAGCCGGAGCTGTGGGGTGGTTATGGGGGGGCCATGGTGGGGATGGAGCTGACGATGGTTGGGGGTCCGAAAGCAGCAGCCTCATCCCTGCTGCAGGCTGGATGCACCAGTCTCAGCCCCCTGGCTCCCACCTCTGGTCCTCACACCACGGAGGCCACCCCCGAGACAGACGTCACCTTGTTGTCCTCGGCCCAGGGCTGCAGGTTCTGCAGGGCGTAGAGGGAGGAGTTGTGCATGCAGAGCGGGTCCTGGGGCAGCGGCTGGCTCAGGCTCTTCTGGAAGGCCTCTTGCTGGAGGTGCAGCATCAGGCGGTTGGCCTGCTGGCGCTCTGCCTCGCGCTCCTCCGCCGTCTGCCTCCTGCCAGCACACACGGCACATCCGGCACTGCCACAGCCACCGCTGTGACCGGCGCTGCAACCGCCACTGCGATCACTGCCACAACCACCGCTGCAACCAGTGCTGCAACCACTGCCACCACTGCTCCCACAGCCCAGCTTCCCTCAGCACCGCTCTGTGCTACTGTGCCAATGCCCATGGCCTCTGCCCTGCAGCCCCGTCCCTCTTGGCACCACTGCGTGCTGGTGTGGTGATGCCGCACAGCCTCCCACCACAGCACATCCTGCTGCCGGCACCACCGCGTGCCAGTGTGGCAATGCCCTATAGCCTCTACTCTGCAGCCCATCCCTCCCTTGGCACCACTGTGCATCAATACCCCACAGCCACCTGTCACAGCCCCATCTCTCCCTCGGCAGGGCCGTGCCTAAACCGTGCCCAGAGGATGCAACAGGGATAGGGACCCGTGTCCCAGCTCCGGGTGGCTTCAGCGGCCGCCCCGGGGCCGTCCCCGTTACCTCCACTTGGTGCCCCGGGGCCGTCCCCGTTACCTCCACTTGGTGCCCCGGGGCCGTCCCCGTTACCTCCACTTGGTGCCCCGGGGCCGTCCCCGTTACCTCCACTTGGTGCGCCGGTTCTGGAACCAGGTCTTGACCTGAGCGTCCGTCATCTTCAGGGCCTTGGCCAGGGTGGCGCGCTCGGCCGAGGCCAGGTACTTCTGGCGGTGGAAGCGCTTCTCCAGCTCGCAGATCTGCCCCCGGCTGAAGGACGTGCGCGGCTTCTTGCGCTTGGGCGGCGTCCGGTTCTGGTACGGGTGCCCGATGCGGCGGGTGGCGGCGAACGGGGCCAGCGCGGCTGCGGGAGAGCGGCGTGAGGGCAGCGCCGGCTGCGCAGCGCCGCGCCCGGCGGGCAGGGCCGGGAGGGGCCCCGGTGCGGGCGGGAGCAGCCGGCGGTGGGGGGGGTGCTCGGGGCCCTGGGGACGGGGAGCTCCGCGGGGAGCCGCCGGTGCTGCAGGCAGGAGCGGGAGGGCGAGACCCCGCGTTGTCCACACCGGCTCCCCCGGCCCGGGGACGCTCGGAGCAGCTCAAGACGTGGTGGGAGGCCCCGTCCGCAGCCCAGGACCGTGCCCGACCGCTGCCCCGGACCGGCAGGAGGGCACCGGGGCTGGTGGGATCTGATCCTACAGCCAGTGAGGGGCTGCTGGGGCTCCCGGCAGCGCAAACGCGCCCTCCCGGGGTGCTGAGCCCTGCCACGGCCCTGGAGGAGACCCCAAGGTGCTGCCAGAGCTCCCCGGCCCTGCTGGCAGGGGGTCAGGGCCCCAGGAGTCATGAGGAGGTGGCCGACGTCTCCGGCCATGTGCTGGCCGTGTCCGTCCTGGTCACTGCCGGCTGCCAGCTACCGGGGGAGGGGGCTGTGCCGGGGGAAGGGGCTGTGTGTGCACAGCCATGGTGTGAGCCGGTGAGGCCATTGTGCCGCACCCCAGCTCCGGTTGCAACCGGAGCCATGGGGAGCATAGGGACAACAAAGCATCGTGGAGGAAGGTGGGAGCGTGGCGCAGCTCCAGCTCCCGCAGCTCCCGCGGCCCCCACAGCCCATGGCAAAGCCTTTGCCAGTGTCAGCGCCACATTGGCAGGGCTGCACATGGCCGGGCCATGGGGTCGCCATGGGTCCCCATCACGGCACAGGGCCATGGGGCAGCGCCCACAGCAGCCCAGGGACACCCCGAGATGCTCCAAGCAGCAGCTCCGGTGCAGGGGCAGCCACGGTGCCCACAGGTGCAGCCGCGCAGCCAGAGGGGCTGGGGGCCCCTCGCCGGGAGCAGCCCATGGCCCACCCCATGGCCCCGACGCCGAGTGATGGCCGCCGGGAGGGGCCCCCTCGTCCACCCACCACGGCGCCAAGGCGGGAGCCGGAGCTGGCGCCTCGTCACCGCCGCCATGGCGGGAGGGCCGGGGGGGGAACCGGCTCTGCTGGGGCTGGGCTGGGCCCCCACAGGCCCCGCTCCCTCCCCGCACAGCCCCAGAGCCCCCGGCCCTGGCCTCGTCCCACATGGAGCCGAGCGCTGCGGACGTGGCAGCGCCGCCATCTTGGGAAGGAGCCGGGATGAGCCAGAGAAGCCAGACCAGGGCTCCCCAGCACCACATCCACAGCACCATAACCACAGCACCCCATCCATGGCACCCCCACAACAGAACCCCAACCACAGTACCCCAGACACAGGACTTCAACTGCGGCAGCTCAACCACAGTACCCCAAACACAGGACTTCAACTGCGGCAGCTCAACCACAGTACCCCAAACACAGGACTTCAACTGCGGCAGCTCAACCACAGCACCCCAACCATGGCACCCCAAAAATGGCACCACGATCACAGCACCATAACCACAGCATCCCAGCCAGGGCACCCAACCCCAGTGCCACAACCACGGTGCCACATCCACAGCACCCCAACCACAGCCCAACAGCTGCAGCACGCTAACTATGGCGCCTCAACTGTGGCACCCCAATCGCAGCACCCCAACCATAGCATCCCAATCATGGCATCCCAACAACAACACTCCAACCCCAGCATCCCAACCACTGCACCCCTCACCTTCTCCTCCGGGGTGCACCAACCAGCACCCTTGCCCCAGCACTGGGTGCCCGGCCTCACCAACAGCACCGGGACCCCTTCACCAGCACCCCAGCGCCTCACCGGCACCCACCAGCCCAGCCTCTCCCACAGCACCAGCACCACGTCCTGTGCCCGTGGCCCCACAGGGACCGGCCGCTGCCCCACAGCGGGTACCCACACCCGAGGAGCCTCCCCCCCGCACTCCGGCTCCCACCAGCCTCCCCGCGGCCGTAGGACGGGGTCGGTGCCCGGTGCCCCCGGGCCCGGGGAAGCGGCTGGACACGGAGCAGAGCCTGAGGCAGGCACACGGCGGGACCGCACCGGTCCGCCCGGAGCCCCCGGCATCCGCTCGCCGCGGGCCCCGACGGTGGCCGCGTCCAAGGGGCTCCCGGTGGAGCGGGGAGGGGCGGGGGGCGAGCACCCCGCGGTGCGGGAACAGCGGAGCGCGAGGGAAGCCCGGCCGGTCCCCGCCCCGCGCCGGCGGAGCCGCCAGAGCCGTCGGGAGCCGTCGATCGCCGCCCGCCGCGCTCACCTGAGAGCCGGTCCTTGGCGATGCGCCGCGTCGTCTCCATCCAGGGGAAGGTGAGCCCCGAGAGCCCCGGCACCGGCGGCGGAGCGGCGGGCGGCGGGGCGGGCGCTGGCCGGTGCGCCGGGACTCGGATGACCCCGGCGGGCGGCGCGGCGGGCGCGGGGGTCACGTTGACGCTCACGTTCATGCTCATGTTGAGGTTGTAGGAGCCGAGCGAGCAGGCGGGGCCGTAACCGCCGCCGTAGAGCCCGTAGTCGGGCTCCGCCGCCCGGGCCGGGCCCGCGGGCTCGGGGCCACCGAGGATCTGGTCGATCCCGAAGCTGATGGGCTCGTGGGGCGGGGGGCCCGGGCCGCCGCCCTCCCGCGCCAGCGCCGCCGCCTCCATGCCCCGGCCGCGCTCAGAGCCGGCGGGGCGCGGGCATGGCCGGGGGGCGGCGGGGGGCGGCGGCAGCGGGGCGGCCGCAGCGGGCCCGGGTGCGGGGCAGGGGCCGGGTGCGGGGCAGGGGCCCGGCGGCGCGCGCTTTTCTGCCCCGCTCCATCCGGACCTGCCAAAATCCCGAGCGCCCGCGCCCTGATTGGCGGCCGCGCCCCGTGATTGACGGAGCCGCGGCCCCGGGGGGCGGGGGCTCGCGCATCCCGGGGGGGGCCCCGCCCCGCCGCCCCTCGGGGCTCGCGCACCGGCTCCGCCGCCGCCCCGCGACGGACGGGACGGGACCGTCGGGCCCCGAGCGCCCCGCGAGCCGCCCGGTTCCCCGGGACGGGCCCGGCCCCTCCGCGCTCCGGCCGCTTCCCAGCCTCCGGGGCAGCCACCGGACAACGAAGGGGGCGGCGCGGAGCCCGGAGGAGAGGCCGCCGCCGCGGCACCGGGAGCGGCGCGGAGCCTCTACGTGCTCCCGGGAGGATTCGGCGGCGTCGGGAGCCCAGCCCGGCCCCCCCCCCCCCCCCCCCCCCGCCGTGTCCTCCCGGGAGCACGGAGCCGTTATCCGAGATCTCGGAGCGCACGGACCGGCACCGCGCCCGCCGCTCCCCGGCCGAGCAGTCTCCTTTCCCCACAGCCGCCGCTCGCCGGGCGCACCGAGCCCGACCGCACCGAGCCCGTCCACAGCCGCTCCCGGGGCGCGGAGTCAGGCAGTACGAACCCTTCTTCCCCCCACCCGCGTTGCCGGTAGCGCGGCCCCCGATTCCCCGGGACCCACCTTTCCCGGCACACCGACCAGGCCGTGCCGCCCTTTCCTTCCGGGGCCATAGAGATCCCATCTCACCGGGACCCGCCGTTCCCTGTCGCACCGACCATGTGTCCCGCGGACCCGCCGCTCTCTGGTGATGCACCCCGGTACCCCTGACCCTCCGTTCTCCCCGAGCGCGGAGCCCGAACCGGCACCGTCGGGACGCTCGTACCTGGCTTGCAGGATCGGGCCCAGCCGCGGCGCCACCGACTGCCCTCTGCACGGGCTCAGCCCCGGGCAGCGGATCCCGGTAACGGCGACTATCGCAACCCGTGCCGCGAGCGGTGGGTCCGGCCTGTGGGGTGGCCCCGGGGGTCGGAGCCGACGGTTCCTGGGCTGGGGGTCACGGCTCCGGGGCAGCGGGGGGCTGGGGGGGGCTGGGTCCCGGTCACCCTGGCGCCACCGGTCTGGGGCAAATGACATTACCGGGGCCTGCGTCTGTAAATCACGGGGGCACCGGGAGCTGCAGCTGCTGCACCGGGGGCACCGGGTGAGCCAGACCCGCTGCAGTGTGGGGTGACCGACCCTGGGGCACGGGGACACGGGCACGGGGTTGCAGGGGCACCGGCACGAACAATCCCTGCAGAGGGGCACGGCCCCAGCACTCAGAGGTGCATGGCACGGCTCTGGCACACACATGTGCACGGCACGGCTGCACACGGACACGCTGCACTGCAAGGACGTCCATGTTAGGGCACACACATCCCCCAGGGCGCAGCACAGCTGCGCCGGCACATGCAGCACCCGTGTGCACACACATATACACACATGTACATGCACGTTCGTCCCTCCAGGCCCAGGCTGTTCTGCCCGACGCTTGCGCCGTGCCGAGCTGGCCGTGCCCACATCCCACGGTACCACCGAGCATCCCACGGTACCACCGGGCATCCCATGGTACCACCGAGCATCTCACGGTACCACCGGGCATCCCATGGTACCACCGGGCATCTCACGGTACCACCGAGCATCCCATGGTACCACCGAGCATCCCATGGTACCACCGGGCATCCCATGGTACCACCGAGCATCTCACGGTACCACCGAGCATCCCATGGTACCACAGAGCATCCCACGGTACCACCGAGCATCTCATGGTACCACCGAGCATCCCATGGTACCACCGAGCATCCCACGGTACCACCGGGCATCCCACGGTACCACCGGGCATCCCACGGTACCACCGAGCATCCCACGGTACCAAGCTCGGAGCTGTCTTCTTCCATGCTGGAGCATTTCGCTCCCCGCTGCCCCCAGGGGAGCCCCGAGCCACGCGTGCAGGTCCCGTGAGCCCCAGCAGGGGTGGCGAAACTGAACCCAGGCCCACGGAACCGGGACGGGGGCTGAGCCCCGGGACCTTCCCGGCATCTCTTCCTCTTGGCTTAGCAGGTGCCGGGAGAAACCTGCCCCGTGCTCCCGCTGCAGCATTCCCGGCTGGAGAGAGCCGCCGGCTCCCTGCCTGCAGCGGCGAAGGGGCTCACAATGGCCTGGGGCACGGCCGGAACCGGCACTGGTGCTGGTGCTGGTGCTGTCGGTGCTGGTGTTGGCCCAGGCCCCCAGCGCCCGCCGGGGCCGGGCGGGACCAGGCTCCGGGGGCCGGGAGGAGGCGGCAGCGGGTTAATTAAACCCGGAGCAGCGGCAGATGTTGCCGTGCCCGGGGGCTGGAATGCTGCCGCTCCCGGGAGATGGATTGGGGGCAGGTGACGGCTCCTGCCGGCGCACACCGGCTGTGCTAGGGGGGCTCACCCCTACGCCCCCCCGCAACGGTGAGACCCCGGCATCGGGCACACGGCGGGGAGATCCCCAAGGGGAGGGTGCGGGTGCTGCGGGTCCCCCCTTCCACGGACCCCGCTCTCAGCTCCTCCTTCCCTCTCTTCTCGTGCCCCCCAAGTCCCCCTGCCCCTGGTGTCCCCAGAGCGGGGGTCAGGCCGGGTCCCTGCCCCTCCCTCTCCCCAGTGAGGAGGAGGGAGAGGACTGGGAGGACTGGGAGCGCCCAGCGCAGCTACATAAACCCACTCCTCGTCCCTCAGCCCCAGGGACCTGGCTTTTGTCACCCTCCTGCCCGTGGGACTGGACCCGGGGGCCTTCGGGGGCCACAGGGGACACAACCCCCACGGCAGGGCCGAAAGGAGGGGACAGAGCTCCACGCGTCGGCCGCACCACTGCCTATGGCCACGGGTGGGTACATCGGGGTACGCAGTGGGGGTCCTGTCCCTGCAGCCACCCGGGAGCTGCCGGGGCTCGTGCAGCAACCCCAACACCGGCCCCTTGGAGCTGCCACCGCAGCCGCGGAGCTTCCCGTCCCCGCGTGCGGCCGCGCCGGGGTCCCCGTCCCCGCGGGGCACGGAGCCGTCGCCAAGGGTCCCTGCGCGGCACCGGCTGGCACCGAGCGGCCGGGGCCCGGCAGGGCCCCACGTCCCCACCGGCAAGAGGCTGCCGAGCCGCCCGCTCCCGCCCGTATCACCACCACCCTCCCACCCTCCCCCCGTAATCTCATTAGCGCTGGACGTCCCCTTCTTCCTCCCGCTTCCCCCCAAACCCGCTGGCAAACTGTAGGGACAGTCAGCTCCTCTCCGGCTGCTGGGTTAATTCTGGGCTAATTAGATGAAGCCGGCCCAGATTGGATTACTTTGGCCTGCATTTGGTCCTCCAGTCCTTGGCTTGCGGCTCCCGGGGGAGCTGCTGGCGCCTCCTGCCTCAATCAGACACTTCTTAACCGCATGAAACGCTCCCGGTGCCCCCCACCGCGGGCGCCGGCACCCGCCGGGTGCGTGGGGTGACGTGGGCACCAGCCGGTGGGCTCGTTCCGCACCCGACCCACCGCGATGGGGCTGGGGTGGGGTGGGATGGGGCTGGAATGGGTTGGGATGGGGCTGGTTTGGGGCTGGGATGGGTTGAAATGGTGAGATGCTGCCCCATCAGCCAGCCCATGGGCCACCAGGGCCACAGCCGGGTGCCCAGTGGCCATCGGCGGTTGCGCGGTGTCCTCAGGGAGGAGCTGGCTGCGATGGGGACGCGCATGTTGCTGCAAGGTGACGCCAGCCCCGAGCTGCTGCCCCTGGGGGGGTCCGGGCAGCCACTGCCTTGTGTGCATGAGCCCCGCACAAAACCATCGCCAGACCCTGCTGGGCTGGGTGCAGGGGGCGGGGGGTACAGGCAGAGGTGCCCATGTGGGGAGGTTGTGGGGAGCCCTATGGGTGGGGGGCACCTGCCATGGGGAGCTCCAATGACACCCAAGGCCTTCACTGGGGCGAGGGCATGGCCGCGAGGGTGGGAGATGGAGCGCGGAGTGAGGGGGGCTGTGGGAGCGGGGGACATCCGTGGCCATGGATCCCCTCTGGCTGCAGGCAGGGATGGGCAGCTCCGGGCCCGATGCACTGGATCCACGGGCAGGCACCCCGGGATCCTCTCCTGTCCTCCAGCCTCCGTGCCCAGGCGTCCCCGTACCCCATCCCCATCCCACATCCCCCGGGGGTCCTGCCCGGGGCTGCCCGTGCTGTTGGGTACCGGTGGCCATGGCCGCGGTTGCCGCGGGGTCGTTGACAGGAGCCGTCGCTCAGAACCTCGTTATCAAAGGCCGAGGGCAGGTAATTGGATTCCGCAAATGCGCTCGGGTGCATTAGGCAGGAGTTCAGTCCATAACCACCCGCGATGCACCGCAGCCCCTGCCCTCACCGGCACCAGCAGCCGCCATGGCCCCACAGCCCTGCCCCTCCATGGAGCTGCGACCTGGCTTGTGGGGCCAGTGTGGGGCTGGGTCTGCAGCCTGCGGACCCCAGGATGAGATCCCAGCTCCGGTAGCTCCCGATGCAGGGTCTCAGGGTCGGGGTCCCTGCTCCGCCGCTGTGCGGTGTGACCGCGGTGGGGCACCGGGACCTCGGGCTGGGGTTTGGGGTTCCGTGTCCCCGCCGCTGCCCCCCGGTCTCTGCCCTCCGCTCTGCACCCACAGCGGTTCCGAGCACTCCCGGCCTCAGCCCCAGCCCCGCTGGGCCGCGGTGAGGCTCTGGCCGGGAAGGCCTCGTTTGGCGTTTACCGGCAGCGGCCGCGGAGGCCCCGGCGGGCGGAAATGGAGCCGAATGTGGGAGCTGGGGCGGCCCCGGCATTAATTATTGACGGGGAGATGGAGCCGCTGCCGGGCGAGTGCCGGGGGTGAGAGGGGGGAGCACGGCCCCGGGGCACCGGCTGCGGCCCCGGGGAGGGCTCTGGCACCGCTGGTGCTGGCCGGAGAGAGGGCACGAGCGGGGCTGCCCTTGGGGGTGTCCCTGCGGGTGACAGCGTAAGGGGGCCCGCGGCTGCGGGTACGAGGGTGCGCACGGGGCTGTGCAGGGCGGTGTGAGGACATCGCTGGTGCTCGGTGGGCAGCACTGCGCGGTGCTGGTGCTCGGTGCGCTGCTGATCCTGGTACCAGTGAACAATACAGTGCAGGGCTGGTGGTGCTCGGTGCAGGTGGGAGTTGGTGATGGATATGGAGTGGTGCTGGTGCTCGGTGCAGGTGGGTGTTGGATATGGAGTGGTGCTGGTGCTCGGTGCAGTGCTTTACTGGTCCCAGTGGTCAAAGCGGTATGGTGCTGGTGCTGGGTGCTCGGTGCCAGTGCCTGGTGCCAGTGCTGGGTGCCCGGTGCTGGATACGCAGTGCTCGGTACTGGTGCAGGGTGCTGGGTACCTAGTGCTGGGTGCCAGTGCTGGGTGCCTGGTGTCGGTGCTCGGTACTGGTGGGGGTGCCGGCAATGAGGCTGCCGCCGTGCCCGGGGCCCGCTGGCCCGGCTGTGACCCTGCCGCCCCTCCCCGGAACGGCTCCAGGCAGGGCAAGCAGGGCCGGGCCCGCCCCAGGCACGGGGTCACCGGCCCCGGCCCTCACCCAGCGGCGGGACCGCACCGGAGGGGCGGGCGGGTTGCCCCGGTCACACCGGGGAGGGCCGGTCCTGCCCGCCCCTGCCCGCGGGGCCCGGCACCGGGGAGGGGCCGAGCGCTGCCCTCGGTGGGACCTCGGGGCTGTGGGTGCAGGGGCGGGGCGGGGGCTGGCACCGGGGGGGACACGAGGCCGGTACCGACTGCACCACACGGGGCCATGGACTGGGCGGCTGGACCGGGGGTGCACTGGTCTGACTGGGACTGGAAGAACTGAGGTGATGGGGCTGGGGCACGGGTGCTTGAACCGGGGCTGAAACCGGGATCAGGACCGGAACCAGGAGCACCGAAACAGTGCGGGGCAAGCGCAGCGGCTGCACGGTGTCCCGCGGCTGCCGGCGGTACGGGGGCCGATGCCGGTTCACCCGCAGGCGCCTTTCCGGAGGCACCCGGGCCCCACACGCTCGGTGGCGGGCGCACGGCCGGGTTCCGGGAGCGGGACGAGAGCCCGGCCGGTGGGAGGTGAGCGGGGACGTGCCCTGCGGGTCCCGGGGTGCCCCCCGGAGGCAAAGCCCCCCCTCCCGCCCCGGTGGCTGCCCTAACCCGTTCCCCCCCGCCGCCGCCCCGCCGTCTCCCCAGGCGGCACTTGCTGCTGGGATTGGAGCAATAACCGTTAACGGTAACGAGCCATTACAGCCCCGAGCGGCTTCTGCTTTGCATTAGCGGGGCCGCGCTTCCCCTCCAGAGCCCTGATCCCATCACCCCATTAGCGCGGCTCCAGGCCCCCGCAGCCCGCGCACGGAGCTCCCCCGGGACCCGCATCCCGGCACCCCCAGGAACCGGCACCCCCTGCACCCGCATCCCGGTACCCGTCGGTACCCCCGGTACGCAGCATCCCGATACTCGCGGCTATCTGCGGCACCCTGCCCTCCCCGGTACCCCCGCACTCCGCATCCCGGCACCACCCCGGTACCCATCCGGGACCCGATATCCCGGTACCCCTCGGGACCCGCAGCACCTCGTCGGGGACCCCGCACCCCGAGCACCCCCGGCACCCCTCGTGCCCCCGCACCCCCGGGACCCCGCACTCTGGCTCCGGGGCCGAACTGGGGGGGGGGGGGGGTCACGGCCACAGCGACCCCCGGGCGGGAGCCCCCCGCTCCCTCGCCTCGGGGCCGCAGGGGGGACCCCGGCATCCCCCGGGACCTCCTGGCGCCCCCGCCCCGTCTCTCGAGGTGCTTTGGCGCCCCCTGGCGGCGGCCCGCGCACACCCCTGCCTCTCAGCTTGGCTCTGATTGGCGGAGGCTTGCTGTCTGTCAACAGAGCGCGCCCTCCTATTGGCCAGGGGCGGGAGGAGAGGGGAACACACGCACGCCCCCTTCGCCGCAGCGGGACCGGGGTCTCGGTTACCGGGGCCAGGCCGGGGCTCGTGCCCCTCCCGCCCCCGGTGCAGGCCCCCCCCGCTGTGCCCCGGGGCCAGCACGGGGCGGGGGGGGGAGGTGTTAATGTGAGCGCAGCTCCCGGCGTGCCCCGCGGCGCGCGCGGCTGTCACGGCGCAGAACCCGGAAGTGCTCGCGGGGGCGGAGGGGACGCTCCAAGATGGCGTCTCCTCCTCAGGGGGGCCCGATGGCGATCGCCATGCGGCTGCGGAACCAGCTCCAGGCCGTCTACAAGATGGACCCGCTCCGCAACGAGGCGAGCGGCGGCGGCGGGGGGCACCGGGGCGGCGGGAGCGGGGGCACTGAGCCGCGCATGCGCGAGCCGCAGCGAGGGGCAGCGAGCGACCGGGGGCTGCGGGGTGGCGCAGGCGCCGTGACGACACACTGCGCATGCGCCAAGCCGGGGGCGGGGCGAGGGGCGGGGCCAGGAGCTGGGGCGGGGCCAAGGTGGTTGAAGCCGCGCCTTGGCGGGACCTGTGGGGCTGGGCTGTGGGGCTCAACGGGGCTGGGCAGGAGCTGAGTGAGGCTCAGTGGGGCTGGGCAGGAGCTCAGCGGGGCTCAGTGGGGCTGGGAAGGAGCTCAGTGGGGCTGGGCAGGAGCTCAATGGGGCTCAGTGGGGCTGGGCAGGAGCTCAGCGGGGCTCGGTGTCAGCTCCACTGTGGGTCCTGAGGCTGAGCCGTGGGGTGAGCCCAGGGCTGAGCTGGGGCATGGGGTGAGGCTGAGCTCAGGGGCTGCTGCCCCGCAGCCGGGGGTCCCTCCAGCCGCACTGGGGAGAGCTGCCATGGCTCCGTGTGCCCTGTGGGGCCGTCCGTGGGGGCTGCCACTGAGCATGGGGCAGGAATAGGCTCTGTGGGGCAGGAACAGGCTCTATGGAGCAGGAAGAGGCGCTGTGGGGCAGGCAGGGGTGAGTGACAGTGACAGCCCCCGCAGGAGGAGGTGAAGGTGAAGATGAAGGAGCTGAACGAGCACATCGTGTGCTGCCTCTGTGCCGGGTACTTCATCGACGCCACGACCATCACCGAGTGCCTGCACACGTGTGAGTCAGGGGTCCCGCACGGGACAGGGGCCCTCCCGTGCCCCACTGCCCCCCCAGAGCCCCACTGACCCCCGTGCCCCCCCATGCAGTCTGCAAGAGCTGCATCGTCAAGTACCTGCAGACCAGCAAGTACTGCCCCATGTGCAACACCAAGATCCACGAGACGCAGCCGCTGCTCAACCTGAAGCTGGACCGGGTCATGCAGGACATCGTGTACAAGCTGGTGCCCGGCCTGCAGGAGAGTGCGTGGGGAGGGGGGCACGGGGGGGACAGGATGGGGCTGGGGGGGGTCTGTTTGTGGGGCTGGGGCTTCAACCGGCTGCTGCCGCGGCCATGGTGGCTCCTGGAGCTGTGTGGGGGGCGCAGGGGTGAGGAGCGGGGATTGTGCTGTGGGAATGGGGAGTAGGTGGGACAGGGACGGGGCTGGGTTGGAAAGGCCGGGGCTGTGGGGCTGTGGTGGATGGGGGGCACAGAAAACAGCCTGGGACCTGGTGCCCTGCCCCACAGCAGTGATGGGGACAGGAACGGGGCTCCCAACTCATGGGGGGGCCCCGTAGAGAACCCCAGGGCATGGAGAGAGCTCTGGGGCCCCCCAGGCAAGTCTGCAGGGGGGGGACATGGGCCGGGGGGTCCCTGCACAGCGCCCGCCTCTCCCGCAGGTGAAGAGAAGAGGATCCGGGAGTTCTACCAGTCCCGGGGGCTGGACCGGGTGTCCCAGCCCTGCACTGAGGGTACGGGGGGGGCACCGGGTCCCCCAGCCCTGCACCGGGGGAGCGGGGGGGCACCGGGCACGGATTGACCCCCGGCCCTCCCGTCTCTGCCCCCAGACCCGGTGGGGGGCGACCCCATGGGGCTGCCCTATAGCACCTTCGACCACTCGCGGGCGCACTACTTCCGGTACGACGAGCACGTCTCGCTCTGCCTGGAGAAGCAGAGGTGAGGGGGGCACCGGGCGCGGCACTGGGGGGCAGCAGTGGGGCAGCACCGGGCACGGCGGTGGCCATGGCCATGGGGAGGTGGGGGTCCTGAAGGGGTCCCATTGCCCCCCCCACCGGGTACCCCCTGCAGCCCCCTCCTCTTCTCTTCCTCTGCAGCTCCAGCAAGGACAAGAGCAAGGCCGTGCTGCAGGTGAGCTGGGGGCTGAGCCCCACAGCAATGCCCCCTCCCGGGGGGTCGGGGGTACCGGTGCCTCGGCACCCCCCACTGAGCCCCACTGTGCCCCACAGCACAAGTATGTGAGGTGCTCGGTGCGGGCACAGATCCGGCACCTGCGGAGGGTCCTGTGCCACCGGCTGGGTCTGCCCCTGCAGCACGTGAGTGCGGGCACTGAGGGGGGGCCATGACCCGGCTGGGGGGCACGGGGTTGGTGGTCTTGGGTCCCGGTTTCGAGGTTTCGGACTCCGGGGTGGGGGTCCTGAGCCCTGGGTTGGGGGTCCCAGGTTGGGGGTCCCAGGTTGGGGGCCGTGGGCCTTGTGTGCGGTGCTCCCAGGGCCCAGATTGGGGTCCCAGGTCTTTGGGTGGGGTATCCTGGGCTCCAGGCTGGGTGTTCTGGGCCCTCGACAGGGGTCCGGCCCCCCCCAGCCTCCCTGTCCGCAGGTGCAGATCCTGTTTGAGAACACGGCGCTGCCCGACCACATGACCATGAAGCAGCTCTGGCTCTCGCACTGGTTCGGCAAGGTGGGAGCCCCAACGGGCCGGGGGGGCTCCGCGGGTCCGTGCTGAGCATCGCTCCCTGCAGCAGCGGGGTGGGACCGGGCCGTGTCCCCTGGGGGTCCTTGGGGCCCCCCCCACCTCAGCCCCCCACCTCGACTCCCTCTTTTGCCTTGCAGCCCGCGCCCCTCCTGCTGCACTACAGCATCAAGGACAAGAGGAGGTAGGGGCTGGGGGCACGGCCCTGTGCTGCTCACCCCTGCGCCCCACAGCACCCCCCCCGCACCCCACAGCACCCCCTAATTTAACACCCCTCACTCGAGTCTATTTTTGGAATAAAACTGTGGAAAACCCCCCCCTTGTACCTGCTTCGATTGGGGGGGTGGGGGATCGCTATTGGGGGGCAACGGGGACCCCTGCTGAGCCCCCCCCGCTTCTGGGAGCTGCTGCTTTTGAGGTGCTGAGCCATGGGGTGCACGATGCAGGTGCTGGGGAGGTCCTGGGGAGCAGATGCAGCATTGGGGGGGGTACTGTCGTGTGCAAGGGGGCCTCGGTGGGTTTGGGGAGTGCACTGCAGGCAGTGGGTGCAGCATTGGAGGGGCTGAGTGAACCCCACGGATATGGGGGATGCTGGGAGGGTCCTGGGGTGCAGATGCATCGGGGGGGGGGGAGCTGTATTGGGGGCTCGGGGGGTGCAGCCCCTCCCCTCTCCCCACACCCCCTGCGGGCCCTGGGCGCATCCTCCCCATCGCGGTGCGGTCGCATGTCCCGGCCCCCCCCGGTGGCACCACCGCGCCCCCCTCCCGCAGCGCGCCCTGCGCCGCGCTGGCACCGCCGGCCCTGGGCTGGGGGGGACATGAGCTTCCCCCCCCCGCTGCTCAGCGCGTCCCCAGTGAGCCCCTAATTGCGGGCAGCACCGCACCAGCTGGGCCGCGGCACCGGGAGCCGACGATGTGGGGGTTCCCCCCCCCCGGCCCCTCGGTGCGGGGCCGGTCCCGCTTCCGGAGCCGGTGCCGGTGGATGCGCCGTGGAGCCGGGGTCGGGAGACACCGTCGGGGGGGAAGCACCTCGGGGTCCCCCAGCCCCGGCTGCAGGGGCTGTGCCCCTCCGGGTCCCCCCGCCTGGGGACACACGAGCCAAGGCACCCCCCCAGCCCGGCCCCGCAGCGGGGCTGACCCCGGGACCCCCGCGCCGGTGCCGCCGGTGGCGGATCCGGTTACCGCAGCTGTCGGCCATCCCTCACCGCGCCCGGAGCCCCGCGAAGCCGCGTGCGGAAACCCGGGGTCAGCGGCACCGTGCGTCCTGCGGCGGGGGTCCCGGGGCGGGGGGGAGCAGGGGACGCTGTGACCCCCCCCCCCCAGCCCCAGGAGCACCCCACGGCCGGGGGGGTTCCCCCATGCTGGGTCCCACCAGGCAGCCCTGGGTGCGGGACCCATCGGCACCCAGCGCACCCCGTGTGCCCCCAGCGCCCACCGCAGCCCCTGGGACTGCGGAGTGGGAGTGCGGGCTGGGGCTCCCAGGCTGCTGGGCAGACGGGGGAAAGGAGGGAGGGAGGAACGGAGAGGGAGATGGAGGGAGGCAGGGAGGATGGCAGGATGCGGGGGTCACAAGGGGGCTGTCCCCCCCATGTCTTTCAGCAGCGGCTCTGGCAGCCGGTTCCAGACGGCGGAGCAGGAAGCGGGAGCAGGGCCGGGAGCCCCCCGCACCCCCCCGATCCCTGCGCCCCGTCACTTATCAGCGCCGGCCCCTAATTCAAACCAACTGCGGGGCTGACGTTGGCAAATGAGCCCCCGACGGGGCGGGCTCGGGGGGGCCGGGGGCAGCCCCCGGGTGCGGGGGAGCTGGAGGACATGGGGGGTTCAGAGGGGAGCCGGGGGCGCGGAGGGGGCCCTGGCAGCCGTGGGCAGCGGGTTCACAGGGGAAGCCCGGGGGGCAGGAGGAGCGCAGGGAGAGCAGGATGCTCTTGGGGGTGCAGGATGCTCTTGGGGAATTCAGGATGCTCTTGGGGGTGCAGGATGCTCTTGGGGGTTCAGGATGCTCTTGGGGAATTCAGGATGCTCTTGGGGGTGCAGGATGCTCTTGGGGGTGCAGGATGCTCTTGGGGAATTCAGGATGCTCTTGGGGGTGCAGGATGCTCTCGGGGGGTGCAGCATGGTCTCAGAGGGTGCACGATGAGCACAGGGGTACAGGATGCTCTTGGGGGTGCCGCATCCCCCAGTCCCGGTTCCCGGTGCAGGCTGAGGCTGTGGCAGTGCAGGGGGCACGGGGCACGGGGCACGGCGCTGGCCCTGGCCTTGCCACGGGCGAACGGGGCCGCAGGACGGTTCTGAGCCCCCCCCCGGCTGCTTCGTCTCCGCCACGCTCCGGTGGCACCGACTCCCGCCTGCTCCTGACAGAGACAAATGAGAGGCCGGCGTCTGCCCCCCCTTCACAGCCCATTGCCGGGGTGACGGGGCAGCGCCGGGGCTCGGGGGGGTCCCGCTGTGGGGTCCCCGCTGTGGGGTCCCCGCTGCCCGGCACCACCGCGTCATGGAGCGGCACTGCGGGAGCTGCCACTGCCATGGGGCAGGGCCGGAGGGGCCTCCCCCGCCGCAGGCGCCCCGGGGCGCCCACCGGGCTCAAGCCTCCGCTTGAGGGGTCCTGCGGGAAGGAGCCGTCGCATCGCGGCGGGGACATCGGCCCGTGCGGAGCGCGCCGGGACGCGGCTAACGGGAGAATCCCGACCCGGTTTCGTTCCCGTCTCCGCTGCCGGTCTCCAAGGGCCGCCGGCGCCTGGCGAGCCCCGGCACCCACCGGGCCCCGCGCCGCCGGCACCGGCTTCCTGCCGCCTTCCCGCGGATGCGGGCACCGGCGCTGGCACCGGCGGGATCGGGGCACCCTTCCTGCGGATGGCTCCGGTCCCGCGGGACGGGGCAGTGGAGCCTGGGAAAGCCGCGCCGGACGCAGCGAGCGCAGTGACCCCGCAGCCCGCAGCGCTCCCCGCGCCAGGGACGGGGCCGCGGAGAGCAGGGAGCGGCCAGGCTGGCGGCGGAGCAGCCCCGGCCCCCGGCCCTGCCCGCGGGACGGGTGCGCGGGGTTTCGGTGCCCTGGGAGCGGGCCGGGACGGCTCCCGCCCGCCCTCCCGGTTTATCTTGGCCGCCGGCGTTTCCTCCGCCCTTTGTCTGCGCGGCTGCGGCCGCCCGCGTCCCCCCCCGGGCCTTCCTGCGTGTGCCCGGCACCGGGAATGCTCCACCGGGAGACCGCCCCCGCTGTGCGCGACACCCGGCACCGCGGCTGGGACCGCGCCGGAGGGGGATGGACCCCGGCTGTGGGCATAGGATGTGCATGGGGTGTGTGCATGGGATGTGCATGGGATGTGCATGGGGTGTGTGCATGGGGTGTGCATGGGATGTGCATGGGGTGTGTGCATGGGGTGTGTGCATGGGATGTGTGCATGGGGTGTGTGCATGGGATGTGCATGGGGTGTGCATGGGATGTGTGCATGGGATGTGTGCATGGGATGTGCATGGGATGTGCGCATGGGGTGTGTGCATGGGATGTGTGCATGGGATGTGCATGGGATGTGCGCATGGGATGTCCATGGGATGTGCATGAGATGTGCATAGGATGTGTGCATGGGATGTGCGCATGGGATGTCCATGGGATGTGCATGGAGGGTGTGCATGGGATGTGTGTATGGGATGTGTGCATGGGATGTGTGCATGGGATGTGCATGGGATGTGCGCATGGGATGTGTGCATGGGATGTGTGCATGGGATGTGCATGGGATGTGCATGGGATGTGTGCATGGGATGTGCATGGGATGTGCATGGGATGTGCGCATGGGATGTGTGCATGGGATGTGTGCATGGGATGTGCATGGGATGTGTGCATGGGATGTGCATGGGATGTGCATGGGATGTGTGCATGGGATGTGCATGGGATGTGCATGGGATGTGCATAGGATGTGTGCATGGGATATGTGCATGGGATGTGTGCATGGAATGTGCATGGGATGTGCATGGGATGTGTGCATGGGATATGTGCATGGGATGTGCATGGGATGTGTGCATGGGATGTGCATGGGATGTGTGCATGGGATGTGTGCATGGGATGTGTGCATGGGATGTGCATGGGATGTACGCATGGGAAGTGCATGAGATGTGCATGAGATGTGCATAGGATATGTGCATAGGATATGTGCATGGGATGTGTGTATGGGATGTGTGTACATGGGATGTGTGCGTAGGATGTGTGCATGGGATGTGTGCATGGGATGTGCGCATGGGATGTGCATGAGATGTGCATAGGATGTGTGCATGGGATGTGTGCATGGGATGTGTGCATGGGATGTGCATGGGATGTGCACATGGAATGCACATGTGGGGTGCACGGGTCGCAAGAGTCGGGTGCTCTCAGAGCATCCACCATGGGGTGGGTTCCGTAGGTTCAGTGCTGTGGGGTGGGTTCCGTGGAGCGGGTTCCACGGGGTGGGTGCCGTGGGGTGGGTGCTCCAGCCCCCCTATTGTTGCTGCCTTTGAAGTCGGGCCATTTCCTGCCCCGGTTTTATGGCTCGACCCGTCTGCGCCGCCGCTTCCCGGCCATAAATCACCGGCGCTGGAGGCGGCGGCGCCCGCGGCCACGGTGAGGGGCAGCGGCCGGACCATCACCAGGGACCTGCCGGGTCAGAAGGATCCCGGGGCCGGTCCCTGGATCGGTGCTGGACCTCGCAGGGTCCTGCCCGGTCCCCAGCGGGTTTCCGCTGCTCTCCCGCCGCCGCGGGCTCCGCACATCGGTCACCTTCGCTATTCCGAGCGTTTCCTGGGGTTTATTGTCTTCCCCTCCTTGTCCCACCTTCCTCGCAGGAAGCGCTCGCTCCCGGCAGGACGAGCTCCCGGCCCACGCTCCTCCGCGCCACCGGCGTCCCCGCTCCCAGCCGGTGCTTCCACCGGCAGCACCCACCCGGTGGGACAGAGCAGCGGGACCACGCCGGACTCCTCCAGCCCTGCCAGGGCATCACCGGGCTCAACCCCAGCACGGGGGTCCCTGCTGCACCGCGCACCCCCGGGGCTGACCCTTCAGCGGCCGTGAGGACACTGATGCCATTCCCGTTGTACCGGCGTCAATGCCATTCCCATTGTGCCAGTGCCGATGCCATTCCCATTGTACCGGAGTCAATGCCATTCCCATTGTGCCAGTGCCGATGCCATTCCCATTGTACCGATGTCAATGCCATTCCCATTGTACCGGAGT
This sequence comes from Lathamus discolor, assembly GCF_037157495.1. Lineage (NCBI taxonomy): Eukaryota > Metazoa > Chordata > Aves > Psittaciformes > Psittacidae > Lathamus > Lathamus discolor. The sequence goes on along the minus strand of NC_088884.1, from coordinate 165,808,570 downwards.
CAATGCCATTCCCATTGTGCCAGTGCCGATGCCATTCCCATTGTACCGGCGCCAGTGCCAGAATCAGGGTGTGCGGGGACCCGATTGCACCCGCAGCCAGGGATGGGAGCCGGCGTGTCCCTGGAGCCCCATTCCCAGTGGGAAGGGCTATGGATGCTCCTCTGCCCGTCCCTCCGTCACTAACTCAATGGGAACGTTATTGAAACACCGCGTCCCCGTCTGGCGGCTCATAGCTCATGAGGCCCGGGCACACCAGCGTCGGACCCGCGGCACCGTGCCCGGGCCACCGGTATGCAGCCGGGTCCCGAGATCTGGCGGTGCAGCGACAGGAGGCGGGGGGGCTCGTGGGAGAACCGTGGGGTGGCTCCGTCCCCGTCCCATCCCATCCCCATCCCTATTCCATCCCCATCCCATCCCTATCTCATCCTATCCCCATTCCCATCCTCATCCCATCCCCATCCCCACTTCATGTGCTGGTGCCTGTGCCACGGGGATCTCACCCGTCCCCATCCATCATCCCATTCCCGTGCCGGGCTGGCCGCTGTCCCGCATCCCGCCGGATCCCTGCACCCCGCGGGGCCCCGGGCGGCGAATTCCAAAGGGCACCCGGGAAGATTAATCGTGGGGCCGCGGCCGGTAACCGGATCGCTGCGGGAGCTGGAATGCGGCTGTGCCGCGCTGACCCCGCCGTGCCTGCCCCAGCCCCGCTGCACCGGGGTTACCCCCACCGCTGCGGCCACCGCCCAGCCCCTGCCCCGCAGGGGGGACCCCAGTGCCCAAACCCGCCCCATTCCCAGCTCCCCAGACCCATGGGCACAGGTCCAGAATGCACGGGCAGGAGGGATCCCAGCGTCCCCGTGGTGGGAGCGATGCCGTCACAGGGTCTCTGTTTCCATGTGGGTGCCATCGCTCTCACCAGCAACCCAGGGGCTCCATCTCCCTCCACACAGCCCCATTTCTGGGGGGCAGAGACCCCCCTGAGCAGCACCATGGGACAGGGACAGGCTGGGGGACACCAAGCAGTGCTGGGGCTGGGTGAGGGTGGCCAGGAGGGTCCCCACCACCATGCCGTGCCATGCTGTGCCATGCTGTGCTATGCTGTGCCATGTTGCCCCATACCGTGCCTTGGGGTCTGTGGCACGGGTCTGGTGTTACGGTGGTGGCTGCAGGGTGGGATCAGGCGCTACCATGGGGTCTCCTCTCTCTGTTTCCGAGGTCCCCTGGGCGCGGTGCTGGAGCGCGGCCGGGTGGGGAGGATGCGGCACAGACCGGGGCTAAGAATAGAGCCGGGCTGGGCCGGGAGGAGGAGGAAGGATGGGGCTTCCTCTGCGGCGGCGCTCTTCCTCCCACCGCACGGCCACCGCCATGCCCGGACGGCCCCGGGCACCGTACCCACATGCATAGAGTGATGGCGATGCACACGCTGGCACAGGGTGCCCAGAGAAGCTGTGGCTGCCCCATCCCTGGCAGTGCTCAAGGCCAGGTTGGACACAGGGGCTTGGAGCAAGCTGCTCCAGTGGAAGGGGTCCCCATCACACTGAGCCCCACGGAACGGGGACACTACGGGTGCCACCGTCTGTCCCCCCATGTGACAGCTCCCGGCGTGCCCCGTCCCCCCCGTCCCCGCCGCCACGTTTCGTTGCACGTTTCTTTTTAATTAACCCCGGGGCGGAGCGGGGTTAATGGCAGCGCTGACCCCCGCCAGCATCGATCCGCACTGCAGCGCCAGCAGCGACGGACGCGTCCCCCCTCTCTGGTGGCATGAGGGGGGTGTCCCCCCCCCAGGCTGTCACTGCGCCCAATGGACCCCGAGTCCCATCCTCTGCAGCCCGATAAGCGCCAGGATGGAGCCCCCCGGCCCAGTGCAGCCCCACAGGCCGGGAAGAGCGGCGGCCCGGCAGGGGCTGGGGAGCACGCGAGGGCCTTGGGGCACCAGGATGGCTCTGGTGCACCGGGGTGGCTGTGGGACACTTGGCAGCTGTGGGACACACATGGGCCGTGGGGCTCTGGGAGGCCCATGGGGCACCAGAGTGGCTGTGGGTCAATGGAATGGCCATGGGGCACTGGGGGGCTGTGGGGCATCGCGATGTCTGTGGGGCGCACATGGGGCATCCCCACAAGGTGTCGTGGAAGACCCATCCCGACCTCTCGGTGTCCAGCCCCGGGCTCCAGCCCTGTTGAGCTCGCATGAATGCCCCGCAGCGCCGCGCCCGCGCCCCACGGCCATGGGGCGATGGGGGGACGCGGGCTGAGGTCCATGGACAGGCCCCCCGGGTGCACCCAGTGACAGCGGGAGGGGGCTCGGGCAGCACCCTCCGGCCACCCCGTCCCGGTTGTCTCCGACGCGGGGCTGGGAACGGCGCCGGTGCCCGGGGAGCTCCCGGCAGCGGGCACCGGGCCCGGGCAACGGCTCTCCCCGGGGGCGGAGCGGGGCTCCCACGGCCCCGACCCGCTGCCACCGCCGAGCCCCCCCCCAGCCACCACAGCCGCGGGCACCCGACAGCACCGGGAGGGCCCCGTCTCAGGAGCAGGGTCCGGGGTGCCCTGGGCCGGGACCGTGCTGGGGTCAGGGCCCGGTGACGGCCCCGCGGGGGGGCCGCGGCGTTTGCTCCAGCCGCAGGCTTTGAAATGCAACCACCCCCCCCCCCCCCCCGGGCCATTTGGCGAGAGTTTGGCCCCTGCCCATCTGGAGGCCTTGGGCCGGGGGCCTGGTCCTGGGGGGCGGCAGATGGGGCCGGGGCCGATGGGACCTCCTGAGCCCCCCAGCGCTGCCCCAGTGCAGCACGGACACGGGGGGCACGTGTGAGGTGCGTGCGTGCCCGCACACGCCTGTGGGTGCTCCATGAGCCCCCCCGGGCACGGCTGAACATGGCTGTGCCCCCACACGCGTGGCCGGGGTGGCTGCCGGGGGGGTTGTGCACACGAGTGGGACCCCACCTGCACACGTGTGTGGGAGACGTGTGCCAGGCCCCGTGTGCAGTGAGGCCCCAGTGCTACGGGTCCCTGTCCCCATCCCATCCCCATCCAATCCCATCCCCATCCCTGTCCCCATCCCATCTTCATCTCCATCCCACCCCCACCCCATCTCCATCTCCATTCCCTCCCCATCCCCATCTCCATCTCCATTCCATCCCCATCCCCATCCCATCTCCATCCCCATCTCCATCCCATCTCCATCTCCATCCCATCCTCATTCTCATCTCCATCCCCATCTCCATTCCACCCGCATCCCCATCCCTATCCTCATCCCGTCCCACCCCTCCACGGCACAGGCGCTGTGTTACTGAATTGATGCTTTGCCGGCAGCCCCGGGGGGATCCCGGCATCCCGCGGCTCCCAGCACATTAATCCCGCTCCCCGGGTAGGTGTAATCCCGTTAGTCCCGGTTCCACCCGCGGCCCCGGCACCGTGAGCAGGGTCAGGATTTATCGCCTATAATTGGCCGGGTCCCGTCCCCGGTGACGCGGCGGCTCCCGGTGCTCGCCTCGGCTCCGCCGCCTCCATCCCGCACCAGCCACCCCCTTATTAAAGGAAAATTCATTTGCCAGCAATTTCCATGTGCAAACTGCGGCTCCGGGAGCGTCCCTAATCGAGTTACCGGCATCGCCTCGCCTGGAGCCTGGAGCCCTTACATTATGGATGAGGGATGAGGGGCTGAAGCGCGGCGCCGGAACCGAGAGTGTCACCGGGCTCCGGGACACCCCCATCGCGGTATCACGGCACCAGCACCGGTACCGGCACCGGCTGCGGTGGGCGGCCCCCGAGCATCAACGCTGGGCTCCCGTGAGCGGGAGCATCCAGTGCTGGGAGCTGTGGGTGCCACTGGAGCAGGGATGGGTGCCCGGGGGGGGGGTATGAAGGGGCTGCGGAGCAGGCGCGGGTGCACCCGCCCTCGTGCGCGTACACACCGGGACACACGGGCACAGAGCCTCGCACCCTCACTTGTGAACGCGCACCCGTCACACGTGCACAGCCCCGCCGTGCATGTGCGCACCCCTCGTGCACACGCACCCCCTCACGCGTGCCCACGCGTCCCCACGTTCACCCAAAGCCGCTCACACCCGTGCGCTGGGCGCTCGGGGTGCGGGGCCTGGCTCCATGGGTTCAGCCCCGGTGCAGCCGCCGGCCCCGGCCCGGGTACAGAGCTCTGGGAGCGGGATCACGGTGCCCCGGTGCCGCACCAGCAGCGGTGCCCATCTGCGTGCCCTCCGGCCGCGGGCGCCCGGCCAGCACCGGGCTCTGCCCCGCAGGAAGCTCCGCTGTTCCTGCAGGAATCCAGAGCGCTCGGGCTGGTTTCCACCCGCGTCCTGGTGTGGGGTGAAAAGCCTTTTCCCATCCTGTGTTCCCGTCAGCTGGAGCTGACGCTTCCCCCGCCTGGCAGAGAGCCGGGAGCAGGCCTGAGGGCAGGGTGATGGGCACGGTGATGGGCAGGAAGTGAGGGCAGGGTACGGGCAGGGTGATGGGGGAGTGGCAGTGGCCATGGGGCAGGGTGATGAGCAGGGGGATTGGGGGCCAGGACCGGGGGGATGCATCTCCTCTGCAGCCCCAGGACGTGCCCCATTCCCGGTCAAGCAGCGGGAGATGGCGGCGCATCCCGGCCCTCCGGTGAGGACAAAAGCCGCATGCGATGCAGTGGCGCAGCCGCCGCAGGCCGGGAGCAGCCTGCAACCCTTCTCCCAAATCGGATCCCAAGCTGCCGGAGTCCCCCTTCCCACCCCCCCACCCCCCTTCCCAACCCACCTCCTCCTCGTCCCGGCTTCTTTTTAATTGCTCCGGCTGCTGGGAAATTTCAAGCTTGAATTTGTCTGAACTCACATTCCCCGCCCCGGGGATCGCGTTTTGCTTTGTCAGCAAGATGAGAAGACCCCAAACCCCTCCTGGGGGTCCCCCTGCACCTGCTCCCCCCCAACCCAGCGCCATCCCCCCCCCTTGCACGCAGGTTCATTTGCTCTCATTAACCGCATTGACCCCTGTGTCCCATTGGCAGGCCTGGAGCATCCCAGCAGCAGACCCTTCGGGAGAACTGGGCGGGATGGGGAAAGTGGGACTCGGAATCGCTGCCTTCGGGGGGCGATTCGCCATCTCCCGATCCCCATCCCGCTGGAAAACACGACCCCGGTGTCGTCTCACCTCCGTGTGCGGCCATCCCAAGCCTTTTTATGAGCACTCGGGATCCCGGAGCTATTTGTACCGGGAATTTGGGGGCAGTAGGGAATTGGGGAGGGGGGGGGGGATTTATGGCCCGGCCACGCTCTGAAACCCAAAACCCACCCTAAGCGGCTTTAATCACTCCCAGACGCGGCGGCCCCTGCGCTTTTATGGGGCATTTTAGAGCAGGGGAGCTAATAAATTTAGTGCTGACGGTAAAAGCCCCGCTGAGGGTTTAATTTGGGGGGGGCAAAACGCACCCAAGCCCCCCCGTTTGGGTGGGAAATGGCTGTAGAAGGGGGAGGCGCGGCATCCCGGGAGCGGTGCCCCCCCGATCTCATCCCCCGTCCGTGGCTCCTCCTCCTCCCGGTGCCCAATTTGCCGCCCCGGCCCCGGCTCTTTAAGGCTGCGGGACCGGGAGTGGTGGTGGGCGGGGGGGTGCGGAGCTGCTCCCGGTACCGGGGGTTGGAGGGGAGCGGGGGATAAGCGGAGCGGCTCCCGGTAACGGGAGACCGAGCCTTCCCCGCCGCCGTTACCGGGCCCCTGCCGAAGGGGCGGGCTGCGGCCGCTGCGGGACGGCGGCGGCGGGATGAGGCGGGCGCGGTGCTGAGCCGGGAGAGGGGACGCGCCATGACCTCGGCGCGGGAGGCAGCCGGTTCCCCCCCCGGTTGCCGGCGGAGCGCCCTGGACCAGCTCCCGCCGCCCGCCAGCTCCAACAAGCCGCTGACCCCCTTCGGCATCGAGGACATCCTGGGGCGACCCCGCGGCGGGAGCCCCCCCGGCACCGGCTCCGGCCCCGGCACCGCCGCTACCCCCGCCCGGCTCCCGGAGAAGGCTGCGGGGCCCCGCGGCGGCGGCGTCGCCCCGTCCTCGCCGCTCTGCGCGCTGGAGGAACTCGCCAGCAAAACCTTCCAGGGGCTGGAGCTGGGCCTGCTGCAGGCGGCGGAAGGTACCGGGACCGGGGGCGATCGGGGCTGCTGGGGAGGGGGGGGGGGGGCGGGACGCGGGGACCGGGCAGGTGCCGGGGAACCGGGGTCCTCCTCGCCCTCAGCCAGGGAAGTTTCGTCCGCCGAGAGACCCCGGGACGGGGCCGGTGCTCGCCCTCAGCCCGCCCGGGGCACCTCGCGGCCGAGGGCCCGGTTCGGGAGCGCGGAGTCGCGCATGGACCGGCGGGACCCGGCCCGGCCACTTTACCGGGGGCCGCGGGCACTGGCGCGGCTCCGGGAGCGGCAACGGGCGGCGGATCGGTCCCGCGGCGGCGGTCGGGCTTCACCGGGGAAAGCTGCGGCCTCCGGCCCCGCCGAGCCGTGACCGTGACCGTGACCGAGCGCAGGAGCAGAGCTGCGGACCGGGCCCGTTCTCAGAGAAAACCCCGTTACCGGCGCCGGCGGCGACTTCCCAGACCCCCGGCGGGCTCCGGGGTTTCTCCGTCCGAAGACACCCGTTACCGAGGGGCCGGCTGCCGCTCCCCGCGCACGGACGTTGATCGCGGGCGGCTCCGCACCGTCGGCGGCTCCCCTGGGGCACCGGGTACGGCAAGACCCGGAGGGAAAGAATCGGCCCCACCGGGCGAACGGGAGAACGGCGCAGGGATCCCGCTGCAAACCCTCCCTCGAGCGGACAAACGGACACCGGCAGGAGGAGCGCAGCCCCACCGATAACGAAAGCCCCCTCACCGGGAGGGACAGACGGACACGGACAGGCCCGGCGGGGCTCCCGCCGTTAACGAAAACACACCCGGCCCGGGACGGGCGGACACGGGCGGATCGAGCCGGGCTCCCGTTATTAACGGAAGTGAGGTTCCGCGGCGGGACCGACGGGCACGGACAGAGCCGCCTCCGGGAATGAACGAAAATGAAATTCCCCTCCGCGGCCGGGCTGCGGGAGTTACCGGTCCGGCCCCAGCGGGCGGACGCCCGGCCACGGGCAGAGCGGGGTCCCGAGATTAACGAAAACCAAACCAGCGTTAACCCGCCGGACCGGCGGACACGGGCCAGCGGCCGGTAATGAACGCAAACAAACGGCGTAGCACGGACGGAAAACCGGAGAGAAACGAGACCTCGGAATAAGGTAAAAATCTCGTTACCGAACGAACGCGAGGACAGGGCCGGGCAGCGGGGCCTCGGTAATGAACGAAAACCGCCGTTATCGGACGGACAGAAGGACATGGCCGCGGGGAACGAAATAAAAGCCGTTACCGGCCTGACAGACGAACAGAAACGGGCAGCGCCGGGCTCCGGGAGCGGAGGTAAATCCCCGTTATCGCCTGGACAGAGGGACACGGCAGGGCCGAGCGCGGCCCCGAACGGAGCCTTCCCCGGCGCCGCTAACGGCGGAGTGAGCCGGGACCAACGGGAGGACGGAGAGAAAGCTCGAGGTTCCCGTCGTTCCGGTGCCCCCGTTACCCGCGGGCAGAGCGGGATGAACGGAAAAAAGTCCAATACCTTCTCGCAGCGACGAACGAAACCGGGAGCGATCAGAGCTCGCACAAAACCCCATCACCCCGGCGGACCCCCGGGCACAGCCGAGACATCCCGGGCCTCCGGTGGCGGCCGGACCCACCGACAGGTCACGGGTAGAGCGGCCCCGGGCCCTGCCACGGCGGAGGGAGCTGCAGCCGGTAAGGGGGAAAGCGGAGACCCGCCCGCGCCTCGGGAGCCACGTTACCGGGCTGCGGATCGCCCCGCCGGCACCAGGGAGGCTATAACGGGCCGGCACCGGCACGGCGACAGGCACCGGGGCCCTGCCGCCGGTGTGGAACCGGCACCGACGCTGCTGATGGACAACGGATCCGCGTCTCACCGAAGATTTCTCCTCTGCTCCACCGGCAGCAGAGCGCCCGGGTCGGGGCCTCGGGGCTGCGGCTCGGCTGTGTCGGGAGCGGCGGCCGAAAACCACCGGCCCCGGGGCTTCTGCAGACCGCCGAACGGGCGGATCCGTGCTGACGACTCCGCTCCCGGTCTCGGCTCTTCCCGGTTGCCGGTTCCGGCCCCGCAGCCCGGGCTCTCTGACCGATCCTGTGCCGGGGTCGGGGCGAGCCGCGGCGGCGAGGAACCGGGCTGGGGCCCCGGGAACGCCGGCGGGACACGGAGCGGCGGCGGCTCCGGCAGGACCGGAGCTGCTGCGGGACGGGACGAACGGTCCTCGGCTCCCGGCTCCGGGATCGGTTTGTTTTGAACGGCGGAGCTGGTGCCGGCTTGACCCTGTTTTACCGGGTTCAGCGCTTCACAGCAGGGACGAGATCGGCGCTGTGACTACCGTACCGTGCCGCGCCGTACTGCGCTGGTGCCGTCCCGGTGCCGACGCCGTTGCCTATGCCGGTACCGTTACCGGTGCCGTACCGTAGCGTGCTGTGCCTGTGCCGCGCCAGGGCCAGTGCGGGTGCTTGTACCGGTACGGTTGCCGGTGGCGGGCCGTGCCGTACTGTACCGTGCCGGTGCCACGCTGTGCCGTGCCGTACGGCGTCGGTACTGTGCCGTTCCCGGGCTGGTCCTGCGTGCCCGCTGCCGTGCCGCTCCCGCTGCCATACCCGTTCCCGTTCTATTCCGCGCCCGCTGAACCCGAAGCTCGGGAGCCGTTCCCGTTCCCCTTCCCGTTCCGTACCGTGCCGCTGTCCCCGCAGGTCGGGAGCCTTTGGCCGTTCCGGGGTCTCGCCCTCCCTGCAAGAAGCGTCGCAAGTCGCGGACGGCGTTCACGGCGCAGCAGCTGCGGGAGCTGGAGCAGCGGTTCCTGCGGCAGAAGTACCTGTCCCCGGTGGACCGGGACCGGCTGGCGGCGCGGCTGGCGCTCAGCACGGCCCAGGTCATCACCTGGTTCCAGAACCGCCGCGCCAAGCTCAAGCGGGACCTGGAGGAGCTGCGGGCGGACGTGGCCTCGCTGCAGGCGCTGCCCCCCGCCGCCCTCCGGCACCTCGCCGCCATCCCGGACCCGCCGCTGCCCCCCGCCGCGCCGGGCACCGGCCCCGCGCCGCCGCCCGCGGAGCTCTCGGAGGAGGAGATCGACGTGGGGGACTGAAGCGGCACCGGGGGTGTCACAGACACCCCGCGGGGGGCACACGCACACACCGGGGGGGGGGTCCCGGGCCGGCACCGAGACTGAGCGAGCCCCCGGTCCCGGCGGGACTTGGTGCAATTTTGGGTCCGTTTTTCATTTGCTTCCATTTAATTCTCTTTTTAATTTGATTTTCTGACGTCTCTGTCCCGGGGGGCAGCGGTGGGAGGGGGGTTCGGGGGGGGGGGGGGGCACGGCCCCCGTATAAACAATCGGAATAAAGGCCGCACGGTATTAAGGAGCGCGGAGGGGCTCGGGCGGACACCGGGGGATGCCCGTAACCGGGGTGAGGGGACGCACACACACCGCGCTCCGGAGTCCCCCCGGGCCCGGTTGCGCCCATCCCCGTGGCCCCGCTACCGGCAGGACCGGGGTCCCCTCGGGTTGGTGGTGGTGGGGGGGGGGGTCACCGGGACACTGCTTCCTCGTCCATGCCGCCCCGCTGACGTCACCGAGCGGAGCGGTGACGTCACCCTGCGCGGGAGCAGCCCGGAGGCCGCGGGGACGGGCGGGGGGGGGAGGCCCCCGGCGGGGGGGGGGGGGCCCGGACACGCTTCTTGGCTCCAGCCCCGCAGCCCCCCCAGGAGCCCCGCGGATGGACGGCGGCAGCGACCCCCCCAGTCCCCCCCAAACACCCCCGATCCCCCACAGCCCCCCCCCCCCCCCGTTTTGCCATTGTCGAACCGCAGCCGCCCGCGGGGGGAGGCGAGAAATGAGATTCCGGCTCTAGAAACGCCTGGGAACGTCCCGGGGGAGCGCGTTTGATGTGACGGGACCGGGACGGGACTGACAGGGACGGGGGGAGGCGGGGGGGGCGGTGCGAGAGATCCCCGGGGGTCCCATCCTGTCCCCCTCCCTTTCCCATGTCAGCCCGCGCCTGCATCACCCCACAACACGTCCCTGTCCCCCTCACCCGTGCTCCAGCCCAAACACCTTCCTGTCGTCCCCCCCCAGCACTGAGACACCGAGTCCCCCCCATTCGCCCTCCCTCTGGCCTCCGGGCTGTTCCTCCACAGCACCCACAATAGCTCCATGTGCCCCCCCAACCGCCACCCTCCCCTGTTCCCCATTGACCTCCAGCACTGCCCGTGGACCCCATGATCCCTGGAAGGGTTGGTGCCCATCACCGGGGCCTCGGGGCGGCTCCTCGGGGCCCCCCCGTTGCCCCCCCCCGCTTCCCTCCGCTCCCAATTTTCCGGCTGACGGCGCCGCCGCCTCCCGCCGCGGCTCTTCATTGCTTCTAACGAGTGATTAATTGCGGCCGCTCCGCGCCTCATTTGCATAGTAATTAAATCCCCTCCCCGCACCCCCCCCACCCCCCGCGCCGGTACCGGGACGGACGCGAGGCTGGGGCTCGGGTTTATTAAAACCCTCACAGGGGACAACTCCCTGAGAGGGGGGCGGGGGGACCGGCCCCCCCCCTCCCGGTGCACCCGGTACCGGGAGGTGGCTGGGGGGGGCCGGTCCTGCTGCCCGCGGGGGGAGAAGGCACAGGCTGGGTGCAGGCAGGAGGCACCGGGAGTGGGGGGGGCCCCCCGGTTACAGGGGCTCCCCCGGGCAGGGCTGTGGGTACCAGCGCGGGCGGGGGGTGGCGTGAGATGGGTGCTTGAGCTGCAGGGCCAGGAGGGTGCCTTCCACCGGGGAGTCCTGGGGGGGGGGGAAGAGAAGGGGGGAAGATAAAAAAGGGGAGATTGAGGGGGAATAGGAATGGGGGAGAACAAAGGAGGTGCAGGAAAAGGAGAGGGATGAAAAGGGGGTGTAAAGAGAAAGGGAGAGAAGCGTCAGCACCACCTCCAGGGTAGGGCCAAGCCCCTGCCCAGCCCCACAACAGCCTCGGGGGGGGTCGCGGGTCCCCCCCTGCTCACTCTCATGGCCTCAAAGGCTGCTTCCGCCGCCTCCTTGCAGGTGTAGTTGAGGAAGGCGCAGCGGCGCTCAGGCAGCATCCGGATGGATTGAATCTCCCCGAACCTGGCGGGCAGCGTTAGAGACCCCCAGCTCCGCGGGGAAGCACCGGGGTCTGGGGGTGCACAAGGGGTCGGGGCAGAGGGGGGGAGAAGAGGTCTGGGGGGACACGGGGAGAAGAACAGGGGGCCTGGGGGTGCACAAGGGGAACACATGAGGTCTGGGGGGGCACAGGGGGCCGCGGGGGGCCGTGCTCACTGTCCGAAGCAGCGCTGCAGCACGCTCCTGCTGATGCGGGGGGTGACGTTGCCCACCCAGAGTGGGAAGCAGCCCCTGCCAAGGCACCATTGGTCACCGGGGGAGCTTTGGGGCTCAGTTCCAGGCCCCGGGGCTGTGGCCCCCCCATTCTCGGCTGTACCTGGGGGGCTGGCACTGGGCCTGGATCCTGGAGCTCACGATGGTGGTGATGCCACTCATGCCCACGCCCTTGTCCTGGCTGCTCCCTGTGACACCAGCATGGGCTCAGGGACCACCACGGCACCCTCCATGGGTCAGACCCAGCCCCAATGGCCCCCTGAGACCCCCCCACACCCGAGACCACGGCACTTTGCCTTGCCCACCCCACCCCCCAGAACCAGCCCGGGGTCTCTTACCGGACTGGAAGGGCAGCGCCGGCTCCGCAGCCTCCAGCAGGGACAGGGGGGACACGGGGGAGGGAGGAGATGTGGGAACCCCCCCAAGGCTGCTCCGCTGCCAGGGGAGAGGAGGTCAGACCACGGGGTGTGAGCCAGGGGGGCTGCAGCTGGGGGCCTGGGGGCGGCTGTGGGCTGTGGGGGGCCAGAGATAGGTTGAGGGGTGCTGGGGGTGGGTTTGTGGGGGTGGGATACAGGGATGGGTTGTAGGGTACCAACGGGTAGTGTGGGGGTCCAAGGATGGGATGGGGGGGGCGTTAGGTGGGAGCGAGCTGCGGATGGGGATGGGTTGGGTGGTACTGGGAGTGCACTGGGGGTGCTGTGAATGGGGGTGAGTTGGGGGTGCCAAGGGTGGGCTGGGGAGCACAGGGCCCCGGGGGGGGATAGGAGGGGTGAGGATCTGGGCTGTGTTGGGGGGTGCAAGGTGCACTGGGGTGCATTGGGGGGTGCTGGGTGCAGTGCTCACCTGCAGCAGGGCCCGGCAGGCCTCCAGCTGCGCAGCTGCATCCATGTCAGTTCCGGTGCTGGTGCGGTGCAGCTGCAGCAGCTCCTCAAAGGTCTGGGCAGCCTCTGCATAGCGCTGGGACATGGAAAGCTCCTGAGCCTGAGCCCCCACTGCCTGCACCAGCCCCTGCCCCATGGCTGCCCCACACAACGCTCGGGCAGGTCCTGCTGACACACCCTGGCTCACACTGATACCCCCCAACTCAGCCCCCTGGCACCCTGCAGCATCCCAACCCAGCCTCACTGCTACCCTTCAGCCCCCATTCAGCCCCCTGGGCCCTGCAGCCCCACATCCCCTCCTGGTTACCTGAAGCCCCCTCAGGGCTTTGCCCTTGCGGAAGAGGCCCTTGGCCCAGCGCGGCTGCAGCCCCAGCGCCCGCTCCGCGTCCCCCAGCGCCTCGTCATAGCGCTGCAGCTTCTCGTAGCAGTAGGAGCGGTTCCCGAGGAGCCTGCACGGACACGGACACGGCCCCGGTCACGGCTGCCCGGCCCCGGGACCCCGCGCCCAGCCCCGGCGCTCACCGGTGCTCGCGGGGGTTCAGCTGCAGCGCCGCGGTGAACGCCTGCACCGCCTCGGGGTAACGGCCTCGCAGCGCCGCCGCGTTGCCTTTGCCTGTGGGGAGAACAGCGCCCGCTGCCGAGCCCCCGGGGGCCACACGGGAGTGGGGGACACCACGGCTGCACCGTCCCCAGCCACGGCAGGAGGGGCCCCCGGGCACAGCCCGGCACTGACCTGCGAGCACCAGGCTCTGCTGCACGGCGCTGGTGTCCAGGGGCGCGGGGGCCTGTGGGGGAGGCAGCGCTGGGTGCCCATGGCACAGGCAGCGCCCCCCTGCCCAGGCTCCCCCCCAGGTCCCAACTCACCTTCCCCGGCGCGCTCCCGCCCCGCTCAGGGTCCGTCCCGGACGGTTTCTCCCTCTCGGGCACCGGGAGCCGCACACCCGCTTTCTGCCGCGCTTTGAACACGAACGTGCAGCTCAGGTCCAGCTCCTCCTGCGGGCAGGGGCGGGGAGGGCAGAGCCCCAATCCAGCTATGGGGCAGAGCCCCAGATCCAGCTATGGGGCAGAGCCCAGGCTGCTGTGGCGCAGCCCCTGGTCCATCACGGGGAGCCCCACAGGAGCCCTCACCTCCATCTCCTCTGCTCGGGCCTCCCGGTCTCCCCCCTCCTCTCCCGGGGTGGCTGCGCTGTCCCCGGGGCTGGGGTCGAGCCAAGCCCCCTCTTCCTCCTCAGCATCTCTGCCCTGGGGCTGCCTGGTGTCCACAGCGCTGCTCGGGGACGGGGGGCTCTGCAACGAGACAGGTGGCAGTGGGGCTCTGCCCGTTCCTCTCCTCACAGCACCCACCTTCAGGCACCCACCTTCAGGCACCCACCGCGTCCCGCAGCACCCACCGCGCCCCACAGCACCCACCACGTCCCACAGCACCCACCGCGCCCCACAGCGCCCACCGCGCCCCACAGTACCCACCGCGCCCCACAGCACCCACCGCGTCCCGCAGTCCCCACTGTGCCCTGCAGCACCCACCGCATCCCACAGCACCCACCGACTCAGCCTTCTGCTTGGCTTGGGACTCCTGTCCCAGCTTCTCCCGTTTCTTCCGCTCTTTCTGCTTCTGGAAACAGGGAATAACACAGGGAATAACTGTGCCGTGACCGGGAGGCACGGATCCCCCGCCCCAGCACAGCCCGGCCTCGGTGGGCACCCACCTTCTTCTTCAGCTTCTTCTTCTCTGCTTTCCTCTTCACCCGCTCCTCCTCTGCCACCAGCTCCTGCGCGTTCCGCTCTGCTTCCTGGGGAGGGAAAACCGGGACCAGCAGTGCCCGAGCGCCCCGGGAGCTGCCGCCGCCGCCCGTGCCCCGGCTGCGGCCCCGGCGGCTCCCTCACCTCTGCCGTGGGCCGGAGCTCCCGGGGCGCCGGCAGCCAGCGCAGCTTCGCCTCCAGCGCGCTCGGGGCCGGCCGCAGCGGCTCCTGCATCAGAAACGCTTTTCGGAGCCCGCAAAAGGTGGCACCGGGGTCGCCGTCAGCACCGGGAACAGCACCGGGAACAGCACCGGGAACAGCACCGGGAACCGCACCGGGAACAGCACCGGGAACCACACCGGGAACCACACCGGGAACCGCAAGGGGAACAGCAATGGGAACCGCACCGGGAACCGCAAAGGGAACCACACCGGGAACGGCCCTGGGCCACGGCCAGGACCATTGCAACCCTTCATCCTCCTCTTCATCCTCGTCTTCCTCCTCGCTGGACGCCTCCAGCCGCCCGGGGCAGTACCAGAAGCCGGGACCTGCGCGGACAGAACCGGGGTCGTCAGCGGCAGCTCCGGGGCACCGGGACCCCCGACGGCCCGCACGGCGGCTCACCCCGACTCACCGCTGCCGAGCGCGTCCCAGGCCCCGGTCCCGTCGCCCATGGCGCTGCGGTCGGCGGGCAGCGCCTGGCGCTCGGGCGGGCAGTGGCGGGGGCAGAACGGGGCTGCGGGGAGCGGAGCCGCGGGTAACGAAACCGAAACCGAAACCCGGCGGGGGCGGAGCCGGGGCGGGCTCCTCCCCCCGCGCTGGAGCCTCCCCCCCCCCGTGTCCCTCAGCCCCGCGGTGCGGCTCCCGTCCCTGCGGGACACCGGCCCCGCCGCCCCCCCCCGGCCCGTACCGGCCCCCCCCCGGCCCGTACCGCCCCCCCCCAGGCCCGCACCGCCCCCCCCGGCCCGTACCGCCGCTCCAGCCGCCGGGGCCGAGCGCGCAGCCCCAGGGGCAGGCGGCGGCGGGGGCAGCCCCGCGCCCGGAGGGCCCCAGCCCCGGGCTCCGCTCCCCGCCCGCTTCCCGCATCGCCCCACGCCGCCGGCGGGGACCGCGGTGGACCGGAAGGGGGTTAACGGGCGGACCGGAAGTGGGGCACGGCGCCTGCCGGGGCTTGCCCGCCGCCATGCTGGGTGCTGGCAGGACGGCGGCCCGCGAGGCCCGTACCGAGCAGCGCCCCGGCTCCGCGGCCGCTCCCGCCGGCGCCCCCGCCCCTGCAGCCGCGCTCCCGGCCGAGTCCCGCTGCTCCGGAGCCGCCCCGCGCCGGGCCCCGCGGCGCTGACCTCCCGCCGGGTCAGCCCTGCCCGTTCCTCCGGATTAGCGCGGGCGCGGCCTAAGCCTCTTTCCTCCCGCCGCCCCCGGCCATGGCCCAGCATGGAGGACGGCGGCCGTGAGCGGCGCGGCGCGGAGCCCTGCCCGCAGGTGAGGCCCTGAGCGGGCGCGGAGCCCCGGGATCAGCCCCATCACCGGGGGCACGGCCCGGGCCCGGGCCCGGTGCTCGGGCCAGGCCCGAGCCGCGTTTAGCGTCTCCCTGGCAACGGCCCCGGGGGAGGGGGCGTGGTCTGAGCGGGGGGCGTGGCCACGGGGCGACTCCGCGGCTGCCAACGGCGAGGGGCGGGAACAGCGCTCAGGCCACGCCCCCTTCAGCAGTAGCCCCGCCCCTCCCGGCGGTCACCGCCCGCGCTCCCGCAGGTCCCTGTCCGCGATGTCGCCGGCCCCGGTGGCCTCGTCCCGCTGCTGCTGCAGGCCCTGCCCGCGCCGGGGGACGGGGCCCTCCGAGGGGCACCCCCCGAGCCAGGTGAGGGCCGGGCCGGGGGCGGGCACAGCCGGGTTGCGGGGACCCCGCTGCAATGGACGTGTCCCTGCGGTGCCAGCGGGGCTGCGGCCCCCCAGAGGGTGCGGGAGCGGGGCTGGGGGTCGCGCCGGGGTGACCGCAGCGGGGGCTGCCCCGCGCCGTGCCCCACACCGAGGGTCCCGGTCCCCTCAGGCAGCAGCTCCCGGGGTCCCCTGTCCCGGTCCCTGCGGAAGGCCGAGGCGATGCTGCGCGGCTGCGTCAGCCCCGGCCTGCGGCGCCTGCTGCCCCCGCGGCCCCGGCGGCGCGGCCCCGGCAGCGAGGACGAGGATGAGGACGAGGATGAAGAAGAAGCCTCCGCGCTTCTGATCCCGCTGGAGCGGAGCTTCCCGGGGCTGCGCCGCTGCCTCTGCGTCCGGGAGGATCCGCGCACCGAGACCTTCCACGGCCACGTGCGGCCGCCGCCCTGCGACGCCGACGCCGTCACCACCGCCGGGGCCTTCTCGTTCCACCCGGTGCACCCGCGCGTGGCCGAGCGCGGTGCGGCCCTGCACGCGCTGCTGCGGCACCGCCACCTCCTCTGCCTCGCCCGCGACTACAGCCGCCGCCTCCGGGCCGCCGCCGGCTTCTTCCGCCGGCTGCTGGCGCTGCTGCAGGAGCCGGTACCGGAGCCGGGCGCGGGGCCGCCGCTGCGGGAGCTGTGCTGGGAGCTGCGGGCCCACACCGGGCACTGGAGCGCGCTGCGGCGGCGGCTGCGCGGGGACCCGTGGTTGCGGGCGCTGCTGCTGCACCGGGGCGAGGCCGTGGCGCACATGCGGCGGGTGCTGGTGCTGCTGGCGCTGCAGGCGCTGAGCCTGGCTGAGCACCTCGCCGAGGCGCGGCTGCGGGCTCTGGCCAGGGCCGGCAGCGCCGCCGCTTCCCTCCCGGCGCTGCTCTCCGACCTCTTCCAGGGCCTGGACATCTACAACCGGGCGGTGGGTGACCTGGAGCCGGAGCTGGGCGCCCCTGGCTGCCTTCCCACCGGCACCGCCGGCAGTCCCGGTGCTGCCGAAGCCGCATCCCGCGCCTTCCCAGTGTCCCGGGTGCTGCAGATTGTGGCAGCTGAGCGGGGCCGGCTGGCGGCCGAGCGGCTCCGGCCCTTCCTGCAGTCGCGGGCCGGTGCCGGTAGGGATGAGCCCGTGCGCTGGGAGGACACCGCGGTGCCTTGGCCGCCGGAGCACGGTTCCGCGGCGGACACGGATGCCTGCGGCCGGGACGAGCCACCCGGCGTCGCCGGGACGCTGCGGGCACTGTGCAGGGAGGATGAGGAGCTCATGGGCCTCCTCCTGGGGGTGCTGGTGGCCTCATCCGGCAGCCTCCAGCAGCACGTCCTCCATGTGCCCAAGGAGAAGCCACCGGCGGCGGCACCGGGGCCCCCGGAACCCCAAGAGCCGGGCTGTGCTGGCTGGACATCGGTACCGGCGGTCCAGGCCCTGCTCGCACAGTACCGGCCGCTGTTCTGGGGCGCCGTGGCCGCCACGCTGGGGCACAGTGCGGAGCTGCTGCCCGGCGGGACTGGGCCGGCCGCGGCGCTTGAGCTGAGCAGCGCCATCGGCGCCGGTACGTGGGGGCCGCAGAGGGGGCCGGTACCGGGGCTGCTCCTCGTGCCCCTGACGGCCCGTCCCGTGCCCCGCAGCTCCTGTGCCCCGGGAGTGCCGGGAGGAGTTGGGGCGGCTCAGCCTGAGCCTGCTGTGCCGCGGCGCGCTCCGGAGCTGGGACACAGGTGCGGGGGTTCCGGGAATGGGGGGCGGGCACCGGGAATGGGGTCGGGATGTGAGCTACGGGGCTCCCGCCCGTGTCCCGCAGGCTTCACCCGCGCCCTGGGCTCAGCTCTCTCCGACAAGTGCTCCGGGGATGCGGTGCCGGCGTCGGGCCCGGTGCGGAGCCGCACAGCGACGCTGCTGCTCCGGCTGCACCCGGCCCTGGCCCTGGCCCTGCGCTGCCTGCGCCCGCCGCCCGGTCAGTGGGGTCCGGGGAGGGGGACGGGGACACCGCGGGGTCCTGCCCCGCTTCTCATCCCCACCTCTGTCCCCCCAGACCTTCCTCCCGGCCCCCCCTGCCTGCGCCTGCGGGTCCTGGGCTGCTGCCTGGCCACGGTGCAGGCTGCTCACTCCTGGCTGACCGGCAGAGCCTGCCGGTACCTGGCGGCCTGGGCCCTGCCCCAGTTCCTGCTCGTCACTCAGGGGGACCTGCAGGTACCTGTGTGTAGGGGATGGTGTGTGGGGCTGCCGTGGGGCTGCCGTGGGGCTGGCCTCTTCCTACATCTCTCCCCTGTGTCCCAGCTGCTGAAGATGGAGACGGACAAACTGGTGCTGCTGGTGAATGGGACCTTCCCGGAGCCTGGGGATATCTCCCCACAGCCACCCCTCTCTGTGATGTCCCACCAGGAGCTCCAGCTCTGCCAGCACATTCGTTCCATGGCCACCAGCATCCAGGTACGCCCCTCTGGGAGCTGAACCATGGCCATTCTGTGCTGTGTTATGGCCATTCCATGCCACGCTGTGGCCATGCCATGCTGTGCCGTGGCCATCGCATCCCATCTCCCACCCCTCTGCCCCAGCTCTTTTCAGGGGACGTGCTGAAGATGTTCTCCACCGGCTGCAAGCGGATGTCGGCGCAGATCTTCCACCAGACCATGCCCCGGGGCAAGCACTGGAGGATCTCTCTGCGCCCCGGTGCGTTGGGTGCCCCGGTGCGGGCAGGGGCTGCAGGCAGGGAGCAGGGTGCTGGGTGCCGGCAGCAGCGCAGGGTGCAGGCAGCAGCACGGGCAGTCCTGACGCTGTTGCCGTGCCCCAGAGCTGCCCAGTTGCCCCAGCGCGTACGCAGCCGCAGCAGCGCAGGCAGTGCTGGGGCAGGTGCTGCAGGGAGCGCGGCTGCTGCCCCGCGACGCGCAGGCCCCCGCCATGGCCGGGGGCACCACGGCCTTCCTGGAGGCCTGGATGGAGCACATCCTGGAGCACCGCATCCGCTTCAGGTACAGGGCATGGGGCACCGGGGGTTACCGGGGGTGCCGCCGGCGCCGGGGCCGTGCTGAGCGCGCCGCGCCGCAGCCTGCAGGGAGCGCTGCAGCTCCGGCAGGACTTCGAGCTGGTGCGGGAGCTGGTGGCCTCGGAGCGCTCCGGGCTGGCCCCGGAGACCCGGCGGGAGCTGGTGGCCCTGAGCGTGTTCCAGCAGATGGACGGAGCCATCCTGTGCCTCCTGCAGCAGCCCGGAGCCGCGGCCAGAGCCGGAGCGCGGCCGTGGAACAGCCTCAGGCACTGCTGTGGGTCTGGGGGGGGGGGGAAAGGATGGAGATGGAGATGGAGATGGGATGGGGACAGGGGTGGGGATGGGGGTTACAATGGGGATGGGATGAGATGGCAACGGGGATGGGAATGGGATGGGTGGGGATGAGGATAGAGCTGGGGATAGGGTGGGGACGGATATAGGATAGGGACAAGGGTGGGGATGGGGACGTGGGGATGGGGACATGGGGATGGGGATGAGGATGGGATGGAGACAGGGATAGGGATGAGGATGGGGAGGGGATGGGAAAAAGAATGGAGATGGAGATAGAATGGGGACAGAGGTGGGGATGGGGGTTACAATGTGGATGGGATGAGATGCAAAGGGAATGGGAATAGGATGGGTGGGGATGAGAACAGAGCTGGGGATAGGGTGGGGATGGATATGGGGTAGGGACAAGGGTGGGGATGGGGACATGGGGGTGGGGATGAGGATTGGATGGAGATGGGGATAGGGATGAGGATGGGGAGGGGATGGAGATGGGATCAGATGGGGATGAGGATGGGGACACGGGGATGCAGTTAGGGAAGGGTTGGGGATGGGCACATGAGGATGGGGACAAGGATGGGATGGGTCCATCTCCCCTTGGCTGCCCCACGGGCTGTGTCCATCCCAGTCCCGGCCGCGCTGGTCCCATGGAGCGCGCGGTGCCGGGGACCCCTCAGCTCCTTCCCTTCATCCCCCTCCAGGCTCAGACAACGGCTCCCACCCCCCGGAGCCGGCAGCGGAGATCCTGCAGGGCCTGGACACGCTGGAGCCCCCGGTGCCGGTGGCTCCCGCCCCGTGTGCTGCCGGTGCCGCGGGGCCGGCGCGCTCCGCGGTCCCCGAGTCCTACCTGTCGGGCCGGCAGCAGCAGTGGCTGGCGCTGCGGCTGCACCGCGCTCGCCGGTGGCGCGTCCCGGGGCTGCCCTGCATCCGCGACCCCTCCGGGCAATAAACGCTGAGCGGGACCAGCACCGCGCCCTGCGTCCGAGCCCGGTGCCGGCGGGAGAGGAGGGGGCATCTGGGGAGTCCTGGGGGCAGCAGGAGGCACGGGGGGGACACCACGGGGGGGGTGGGGGGCGCAAACAACCCGGAGGGGCTGCCCGTCTTCATCCTCATCCTCCAGAGAGGCCGTAAGCACCTTGTGAGTGAGGGGGGTACCGGACAGGTCAAGCAGTGACTGGGGGCTTTTAATGGCCACAGCTGTTATGACCGGGTGGGTCATAGAATCATAGAATGGTTTGGGTTGGAAAGGACCTCAAGATCATCCAGTTCCAACCCCCCTGCCATGGGCAGGGACACCTCACTCTAAACCATCCCACCCAAGGCTTCATCCAACCTGGCCTTGAACGCTGCCAGGGATGGAGCACTCACAGCCTCCCTGGGCAACCCATTCCAGTGCCTCACCACCCTCACAGGAAAGAATTTCCTCCTTATATCCAATCTAAACTTCCCCTGTTTCAGTTTGAACCCGTTACCCCTTGTCCTGTCACTGCAGTCCCTGATGAAGAGTCCCTCCCCAGCATCCCTATAGGCCCCCGTCAGGTACTGGAAGGCTGCTATGAGGTCTCCACGCAGCCTTCTCTTCTCCAGGCTGAACAGCCCCAACTTCCTCAGCCTGTCTTCATACGGGAGGTGCTCCAGCCCCTGATCATCCTCGTGGCCTCCTCTGGACTTGTTCCAGCAGTTCCATGTCCTTTTTATGTTGAGGACACCAGAACTGCACACAATGCTCCAGGTGAGGTCTCACCAGAGCAGAGCAGAGGGGCAGGATCACCTCCTTCGCCCTGCTGGTCACGCTCCTTTGGATGCAGCCCAGGATACGGTTGCTTTCTGGACTGCGAGCGCACACTGCAGCCGGCTCATGTTCATTTTCTCATCGACCAGCACCCCCAAGTCCTTCTCCGCAGGGCTGCTCTGAATCTCTTCCTTGCCCAACCTGTAGCTGTGCCTGGGATTGCTCCAACCCAGGTGTAGGACCTTGCACTTGTCGTGGTTGAACTTCATAAGGTTGGCATCAGCCCACCTCACAAGCGTGTCAAGGTCCCTCTGGATGGCATCCCTTCCCTCCAGCATATCAACCGGACCACACAGCTTGGTGTCATCGGCAAACTTGCTGAGGGCGCACTCAATCCCACTGTCCATGTCAGCGATGAAGATGTTGAACAAGACCGGTCCCAACACCGATCCCTGAGGGACACCACTCGTTACCGGTCTCCAGCCGGACATCGCGCCACTGACCACAACTCTTTGTGTGCGGCCATCCAGCCAGTTCTTTATCCACTGAGTGGTCCGTCCATCAAATTGATATCTCTCCAATTTAGAGAGAAGGATGTCGTGTGGGACAGTGTCAAACGCTTTGCACAAGTCCAGGTAGATGACGTCAACTGCTTTACCCTTGTCCATCAGTTCTGTAGCCCCATCATAGAAGGCCACCAAATTGGTCAGGCAGGATTCCCCCTTAGTGAAGCCATGCTGGCTGTCACCAAGCACCTTGTTGTTCTTCATGTGCCTTAGCATGCCTTCCAGGAGAATGTGCTCCAAGATTTTACCAGGCACAGAGGTGAGACTGACTGGTCTGTAATTCCCCGGCTCTTCCATTTTCCCCCTCTTGAAAATGGGGGTTACATTTCCCTTTCTCCAGTCGTCGGAACTCCGCCTGACTGCGCTCAGGTTTTGAAGATGGTCTCGCACCAGATCCTCTCCCGCAGTGGGCCCAAGGTCTCCATTCTCACAGCCCCTGCGCCTGCCCTCCAAGACCCGGGTGGTGCGGTCGGAGCCTTTGCCAGTGAAGACCGAGGTAAGGAAGCCATTGGGAAGCTCGGCCCCCTCCAGAGCCTGGGTAGGTCCGGAGCCTGTGACCCCAAACCTGGTGCCCGAGAGCTCCCCCAGCCGTGGGGCAGGTGGGGGTCACAACAAAGCGGCTCCGCGCCCGGGGTGCGCGGGGTGGGGGGGGCGCCGGGATGCCTTACCCCGCTGCTGATCCTCCTGCCCACGAGGCGGCGCCACTGCGGCCCCCGTCGCTCCCCGATGACGCTGCCGGCGCGACCGCAGCATGGCGGGGGAGCGGCGGCGGCGCGGCGGGGACGGGGCTCGGGAGCGGGGCCCGCGGCGGGAGCGGGAGCCCCGAGAGCAGCGGCGGGGCCGGGGCCGGGGCCGGGGCCGCGCCCGCTCCGCGCTCGCCGTGGCCGCCGCGGCGCTCGCAGCCGCGGTCGCGCTGTGCGCGGCGGCCGAGTGGGGCCGGTGGAGCGCGGCCGCGCGCCTCGTCAGCCCGCACCCGGCGCCCCCCGCGCTGCCGCCCGGTTCCACCGGGGCCCTGGCCTCGCCGCGGCTCTTCTGGGGCAGCTACAGGCCCAACGTGTACTTCGGCATGAAGACGCGCAGCCCCAGGGCGCTCGTTACCGGTAATGGGACGGCGGCGGGCGGGCCGAGCCCGGCGCGGTGACGGCTCCTGACCGGCGCTGCCCGCAGGGCTGATGTGGCTGCAGCAGCAGGAGGGCGGCGGCGGCGTGCGGCACACGTGCGAGGAGAGCGACGGGCTCTCGCGGTACGGGTGGGTGATGCACGACGGGGAGAACTTCGGCGTGCAGGAGATCAGGGACGGGGCGGCGGCGCTGAGAACCGAGTTCGTGAAGAGACCCGGAGGGGAGCACGGAGGGGACTGGAGCTGGAGGGTGACGGCGCGGGCGGAGGTGAGCGGGGGGGACGGGGACAGCGGCGGGAGAGGGCCCCGGAGCTGCTGCCGGGGCTGGAGCAGCGCTGCCGTGAGCCAGGCTGGGAGAGCTGGGGGGGAGCCTGGAGAAGGCTCCTGAAGGGGAGACCTGAGAGCAGCTCCAGTACCTAAAGGGGCTGCAGGGAACCTGGAGAGGGGCTTGGGACAAGGGCCTGTAGGGCCAGGCCAAGGGGAATGGCTTGAACCTGCCCGAGGGGAGACTGAGCTGAGCTCTTAGGCAGAAGCTCTTCCCTGTGAGGGTGCTGAGGCACTGGCACAGGGTGCCCAGAGAAGCTGTGGCTGCCCCATCCCTGGCAGTGCTCAAGGCCAGGCTGGACACAGGGGCTTGGAGCAAGCTGCTCCAGTGGAAGGGGTCCCTGCGGCGCTTCCAGGCTCCTTCCCAACCCAATTCCCATCTCCCTCCACAGAACACAACCACCCCCCCTCCCCTCCTCTCCCTGTTCTTCTACGTGGCCACGGACGGGCAGGGCACGCTGGAGCCGCAGCTGGAGAATGGGACACGTTTGGCTGCGGTCAAAGGGACAACAGAGGAGCTGGGACACTTCACCCTCCGCTTCCTGCGCCCCACGATGCCGGGCTCGGAGGACCCCAAACACGCCAGGTACGGCACCGCCGCGTGCCCCCGTGCCCCCTCCTTGTGTCTCCATCCCTGACGGCCTCTTCCCATCCCCAGTTACAACTGGCTTGAGGCGCCGAGCCCAGGGCTGCACCGTCTGACGGAGCTGGTGCGGAGCAGCCTCAGCCCCCGCTCCGTGTTCTCGGCCCCGGGGCGGCCGCGGCGCCGGTTCTTTGCCCTGTCCCCATCCGGGGGCCTCCCCGGGGACCCCCCCCGCGGGCAGGTGCTGCTGCACCAGGTGACGCTGGAGCCGCCGGCCGCCGTGGAGCTGACGTTCGAGTCGGGCAGCGCGGCCCCGGCGCCGGCGCCTCTGGCAGGAGCCACTTTCTCGGCGGCGCTGGCCCGGCACGAGGCCGCGTTCCAGCAGCGCTTCGAGGCCACCTTCGGGCTGGCGGGGAAGGGCTTCACGGCGCCGCAGCAGCGCTTTGCGCAGGCGGCGCTCAGCGAGGTGCTGGGCGGCATTGGCTACTTCCACGGGCACTCGCTGGTGCAGGCGGCGCCCGGGGAGCGCGCGGTGCCCGGCGCCGAGGCCGCGCTCTTCACCGCTGTCCCCTCGCGCTCCTTCTTCCCCCGCGGCTTCCTGTGGGATGAGGGCTTCCACCAGCTGCTGGTGGCGCGCTGGGACCCGGCGCTGAGCCGCGAGGTGCTGGCGCATTGGCTGGACCTGATGAACGCCGAGGGCTGGATCCCGCGGGAGCAGATCCTGGGGGAGGAGGCGCGGGCCAAGGTGCCCCCCGAGTTCGTGCTGCAGCGCAGCGAGACCGCAAACCCCCCGACGCTGCTGCTGGCGCTGGAGCGGCTGCTGCCGGCGGCGCCGCGGCCTTTCCTGCAGCGCCTCTTCCCGCGCCTGCGCGCCTGGTACGAGTGGCTGAACCGCACGCAGGCCGGGCTGGAGCCGCTGAGCTTCCGCTGGCGTGGGCGCGACACCGAGCACGAGCGCTTCCTCAACCCCAAGACGCTGGCGTCGGGGCTGGATGATTACCCCCGCGCCTCGCACCCGTCCCCGCACGAGCGGCACCTGGACCTGCGCTGCTGGATGGCGCTGGGCGCCCGCGTGCTGGCGGCGCTGGCCGAGCGCCTGGGCGAGCCGGCGGAGCCGTTCCGAGCCACGGCGCGGGCGCTCAGTGACAACGAGCTCCTGGAGCGGCTGCACTGGGCGCCCGAGCTCGGCGCCTTCGCCGACTACGGCAACCACAGCGCGGCCGTGGCCCTGCGCTGGCAGCCCCTGGCGCCCGCAGCCCCGGGGCAGCCCCCGGCGGCGCCGCGGCTCGTGCGGGAGGTGCGGGAGGCGCCGCAGCTGCGGTTCGTGGACGCCCTGGGCTACGTGAGCCTGTTCCCGGTGCTGCTGCAGCTGCTGCGGCCGGACTCGCCGCGCCTGCCCGCGGTGCTGGCCGCCATGCGCAGCGAGAGGCAGCTCTGGTCGCCCTTTGGGCTGCGCTCGCTGGCGCGGGACAGCGCCTTCTACCTGCGGCGCAACACGGAGCACGACCCCCCGTACTGGCGCGGCTCCGTCTGGCTCAACATCAACTACCTGGCGCTGCGGGCGCTGCACGGCTACGCCAGCACCGAGGGGCCGCAGCGGGAGCGCGCGGCGGAGCTGTACCGGGAGCTGCGCCACAACCTCATCACCAACGTGTACCGGCAGCACGCGGAGAGCGGCTTCCTGTGGGAGCACTACAGTGACAGCTCCGGGCACGGGCAGGGCTGCCGGCCCTTCGCTGGCTGGACCGCGCTGGTTGTGCTGGCCATGGCCGAGGACTATTAGTGCAGCTGGCACGGCTCTGCCTTGTCTCAGGTGCTGGGGGGCGGCCGCGTCCCCCACAATAAACCTCCACCCCCCATGGCCTGTCTGCGCCTCTCCTGGGGGTCACAGCCGGCCGGTGGTGCCTCCCCAGTGCTCCCGGTACAGCCGCGGTGCTGCCACACCTCTTTAATGGCGACACAATGCTACGGACGTGACCAGCCCCCCCCCGGGCCACGGGCAGCAGTTTGGGCTCAGTGGGTGCTGGAGGGGGTTGATGGGGTGAGGGGGCCCCCCCGGGGGCTCCATAGGAGAGTCCAGACCCCGGGAGCGCTGCCCCATGCCGGAGGGAGCCATGGGGCAGCAGCCGAGCCGTGGGGCAGCACCAGGAGCTGTGGGGCAGCACCAGGGCGGGCTCAGACGGGCAGCACTGGGGAGCTGGGCCCATCGCTGCAGGGGGGCGGCGGGGTGGGGCCGGCCTTGCCCAGCAGACGGGAGCCTTCACCCTCTTCCTCCTCCTCCTGGCACCGTCCCACCTCAATGCCGGAGTCCCCGGTCAGGCGCCGGTGCCGGAAGTGCGCCCCAGTGCTGGTGGTGCTGGTGCCCTCGTCTCGCAGCGCAGCACCTTCCTCCTCCTCACCCTCCTCGATGTCGGAGCAGGGCTGCGCATCCACCTCGCACAAGTCCGTGGTGGAGGAGAAGAGGCCATGGAGCCGCGGCAGCTCCCAGCTGCCCGTGGTGCCGGTGCTGCTGGTGCCAGCGTCATCGCTGGGGGTGCTGGTGGCGTCCGTGCCCGGCGCCGACAGGGACGTGCTGCTGGGGGACGTGGCGCAGCTCGAGCCGCAGGAGCAGCTGCTGCAGCGCTCGGAGCTGAGGCTGCTGCTGCGCGGCGCCAGCACCGGGCTGTACGGTGGCGGCGGGGACCTGGGGCCGTGCGCGACCTCCTCGTAGGCCGGCAGCTTGAAGGAGGCCAAGAGCCCTGCGTGAGGGAAGGGGGGGGGGGCTCCTGTTAGGGCAGGGCCCCCCCCTGTGGTGTAGGTGCTGCTGGGACCAGTCCTGGGAGGGGATGGAACTGGAATGGGGCCCTGGGGCAGAGGTGGGGGACACAGGGGGGATGCATGGGAAGGATGCAAGAGGGGAAGGAGGGAGGATGTGGAGTGGGATGCAGGGGGCTGGGGGGAAATGGGAACAATATGGGGGGGGGGAGAGGAGAATGTGGAGCACTGAGGGGATGCAGGAGGGACGTGGGGGGGTAGGGAAGGACAAGGGGAGTGGGGGGGGTGCAGGGGGAAGCCGGGGTGGATGTGGGGGGCACAGAGGGGATGCGGAAGGGTTGAAGGGGGGGGCTGGGGGATGAAGCGGGACGGGATACAGGGGGCTGGGGGGGGGGCACAAGGGAGCAGAGGGGATGGAGGGGTCTGAGAAGGGCGTGGGGGGGCCGCGGGGCCGGTGCCCGTCACTCACTGAGGTCCGCCATGGAGGCGGGGTAGCTGCAGGCGCCGCGGTAGGCGATGAGGTTGATCTCGCGCTGCCGCTGCTGCTGCTGCAGGCGCAGCTTGGCGCGGCGGTGCCGGTAGGCGCAGCAGCAGCTCAGCAGGATCAGGAGGGTCCAGAGCAACCAGAACCCTGCGGGGCGGGGCGGAGCGGGGTCAGCCCGGCCCCGGGGTCCCCCGGCCCCGCTCCGGGCCCCCACTCACACCACAGCTCGTAGTAGTAGGTGCAGCAGCCGCTCTCCCCGCAGCAGTGCCCGCTCTCGCACACGTAGGCCTGGTTGTTGGCGCCCGGGCAGTGCTCCCGCGCCTGCGGGCACAGAGGCGCGGTCACGGCGGGCCCCGGCCCCGGCCCCGGCCCCGGCCCCCGCCGCGCCCCCCGGTACCTGCGGGTGCTGCCGGCCCAGCAGCGCGGCCCAGCCCCCCGCGCCGCCGCCGGGCCGCTCCATGCTGCTCTACAGCCCGCCCCCGGGCCCGGCCCCGGCCCCCGCCGCCCGCCGCCGCCGCCGCCGCCCGCCCCCCGCCGCCGCCGCCATCGCGCCCGCCGCCGCCGCCGCCGCCCGGGCCGCAGCCTCCGCCGCCGCCGCCATCGCGCCCGGGCCCGAGCACCCGCCCGCAGCCGCCTCACCCTGACCAATCGGACGTCTCCTCGCTGGCAACAGCCAATCGGCGCCGTCGCCGCCGCCCTGCCGCCGCCAATCGCGAGCCCTCTGCCCCACAGTCACGCCCAACAACAGAGACAAAGGGACAGAGCCCCGCCCCCCGACCGGATTGGCGGCCGCTTCCACCAACGGCGAGCGGAGCCCCGCCCCTCGGCCGTGACTGACAGCGGGGCAGGCCAATAGGAGCGCAGCCCTGCCGCTCACCGACGGGCCCGCCTTCTGGGGGGGTCCTTCGGGAGAGCCCTACCAATGCGCGACGCAAGCTAGCGATTGGCGCAGCGTCCAACCAATCAGCACCGTCGTTCTCTGCCTGGGGTAACCCCAGCCAATGGGAGGTACCGCAGGGCGCCTGCCGGTGCCCCGCCCACAAGGGCTGTACCATAGCGCTCCCGGGGTGGGGGCAGAGGGGGGGCCGGGCTGCCCCATTGTGCTCTCGGCGGGGGGGCCGGGCGGTACCACTGCGCTCCGGCTGGCGGGGGGCCGGGAGCCCCGGTAAGGATATGGGGGAAAGCCCAGAGCGCCCCCGGTGAGGAGGGGGATCCATCCATGCCCCCAGCCCGGGGGACCCACACACGGCTCCTTTACCAACGACCTTTAATGAGATCTGCGGGACCCCCCCCCCCCAACCCCATTGCCCCCCATGTCCATGGCGGAGGCGCCGGTGCGCCCATTCCCGCCAGCACCGGGCTAAGCCGCAGCATCCATGAGCTGGAGGTTGCGGCGGTAGCAGGCGAGGCTGCAGAGCGGCCGCCCGGAGCGCGAGCACGAGTACCGCTTCACATTGCCGCAGCCGGCAACGCTGCACAGCACCGGAACCGGCGGCACAGCCGGCGCCGGCGCCGGCAGCAGCGGCAGCGCCATCCCCGCCGGGAAGGACACGGTGATGCGGTCGGCGGCGTTGCGGTAGTGCACGACGGGGCACGGCGCCGGCCGGGCCCGGCGCTCCCGCAGCGTCTTCACCTTGGCCTTGCTGGTCTTGGTGAGGCGCTCGATGGTCTGGTTCTTGTTCTCCTCCGCCTTCTTGGCCGCCTGCAGGCGCCGCTTGCGCGCCCGCTCCTCCCGCTTCACCAGCATCTCCTCCGTCAGCTCCTTCGCCTTGTAGCCCATGGGCAGCTCCAGCAGCGGCTGGCTCTGCTGCTTGTGCAGGAGCGCTTTCTGTGGGGCAGGGGGGCACCGTCACCGCCAGGCCACGGCCCCAGCCCGGCCCCGCACCCCTTCTGAGGCTCCACATCTCACCCCAGTGACCGGCCCGGCGCTGGTGCCACAGCCCCACGGCCACACTGAGCCCCTCGGTGCCCCCTCGGTACCTGCCGAGCCGTCAGCAGGGACTCGTCCACCTCCTTCTTGAGCTCCCCGTTGTCGTCCAGCTCGCCCTTCTCCAGGGCATCGAGCCAGCGCTCTTCCTCCTCCTCCTCCTCCTCGCGCGCGGGGAAGCAGCTCTCGGGGTCCAGCTCCGGCAGGGGCGAGGGCTCCAGGTTGCTGTCCTCATCTGCGCCGGGACGGGGGTCACCGGGGAGGGGGCGTCACCGGGGGGGGGGGGGGGTCACCCCGTCCCGGCTGCCAAAGCCCCCCACGGGCAGCGGGACCCGCGCGGGGGGCACCCAGCACCCTCCCCTTATCCAACACAGCCAAACCCCCCCCGTCCCCTCCCCGCTGCCCCGGGCTCACCCAGCCAGGCCCGGTACTGCTCGATGGGCACCCCCTCCGCGGGCTCCTCGTCCTCATCCACCACCATCAGCGGCGAGGGCGAGCGCGGCGCCTCGGGCACCACCGTGAACGTGGGGACGCTGCGGGACGGGACTCGGTGAGGCCGGGCCGGGCCGCGGGGGCTGCGGGGCAGGAGCAGGGCCCGGCCGGGCCCCCCCTCACCTCTTGGTGCCCAGGATCTGCCCCCCCAGCTTGATCTTGAGCTTGAGCTGCGGCTTGGGCGGGGGCGGCGCGGGGGGGCTCGGCCCCGCTGCCTCATGGTGGTGCCGCTTCTTGTGCTTCTTCTTGTGCTTCTTGTGCTTCTTCCTATGGGAGCCGTGCCCGCCGCCCGCCTCGGCCTCCGCCCCGGGGCCTGCGGGGGGCACAGGCGTCAGCTCCGCCTCGGGAGCCGCCATCGCTGGGCCGCGGCCCCCGCGGCGGCCCCCGGCCCTCACCGTGCCCGCCGGCCTCCATCCTGCCCCGCCGCCAGGCCTTGCTCATCCGCCGCTGCCGCTGCCGCTGTCCCGCGGCTGGGGGAACCGATTGGGGACGGACCGCTTCCGCCCGGAGATGGACTAGGGGCAGTGTAGGGGATGCGCTGGAGCCGCCATCTTTGAAGTGGGCAAGTGAGCACCGGGGAGGCTCTGCCCGGACGGAAACAGGATCCGAGGGACAAAGGGCCCGGGCAGCGCTCCCGTAGAGACGCGCGCGTGTGCGTGTGCAAGCGCGCGCCGCCCGTGCACACCGTGCGCGCGCCCGGGCGGGACGCACCGTGCACGAGCACAGCCCCGCAGCGGCTCAATGCCGGCTCCTTGCGCACGGGTTCACACACACACACACGTGTGGGTCCCGTCCCGTGTGCACGCACACGCGTGAGCACACACAACACACGGACACACAACAACACACGGACACACAACAACACACGGACACAGAACACACGGACACAGAACACACGGACACAGAACACATGGACACACAACAACACACGGACACACCACACACGGACACACAACAACACATGGACACACAACAACACACGGACACACCACACATGGACACAGAACACACGGACACACCACACACGGACACACAACAACACATGGACACACAACAACACACGGACACAGAACACATGGACACACAACAACACACGGACACAGAACACACAGACACAC
This sequence comes from Lathamus discolor, assembly GCF_037157495.1. Taxonomy (NCBI): domain Eukaryota; kingdom Metazoa; phylum Chordata; class Aves; order Psittaciformes; family Psittacidae; genus Lathamus; species Lathamus discolor. Next base: position 165,778,273 of record NC_088884.1, on the reverse strand, counting down.
AACAACACATGGACACAGAACACACAGACACACAACAACACATGGACACAGAACACATGGACACAGAACACACGGACACAGAACACACGGACACACAACAACCCCCCTTGTGTCCCCGCAGCTGCTCCCGCACTGACTCAGGCCATTGTCCTGCCTGCGCCACCCGGTGCCAGCCCCGATGCTCCCGGTGCATCCCGATGTGTCCCGGTTCACTCCGGTCTCAGAGTCAAGGAGCCATCGGGTGGGACGCCCGGTACCGGCGCCATGCTCTGCCATAACGAGCGCACCGGGCTGACAGTGCCCGACACCACGCAGGTACGGTACTGGCACCGCTACCGGCACGGCCCCGACACCAGCCCCGGCGCCGGCGGCTGCTCCTGTCCCGTCGCCCCCGGCACCGGCCGCGCTCGCCCCGCCCGTCGCGCCGGCCGCCTCCGGCCCAGCCGGTGTTTCCCGCTGCACCGCCCGGTTCTCGCCTGCGCCCCCGGCAGCGGCACCGAGCCAGGGCTGCGAGCGGGGACGGGACACGGGGGGGGGGGGGGGGGGAAGGGGGGGCACGGGGGGGACCCGGGGCCGGGATGGGGGGGAGCGGGGAGGGTCCAGGACCGGGATGTGCCCGGGGAGCCGGACCCTCGTGCACCGGGCACGTGGTCGGCACGAGGAGCGGGGGGGTCCCTGTGTATCTGGGGGGGTCCTGGTGCACATCGAGGGGGGTCCGGTGCACCCAGTACCAGCTGCACATGGTGGTGATGGGGTCCCGGTGTACGCGGGGGGGGTCCCGGTTCACCCGGTACCAGACGCACATGAAAGGGGGGTCCCGGCCCACGCGGCGGGGGCAGGCAGTGCCTTTGGGGCAGTCTTGGTGCATACTGGGGGGTCCTGGTATGCAATGGAGGGGTCCTGGTGCACTTGGGGGGGTTCCAGTGCTCCCACTACCAGCTTCACGTGGTGGTGATTGGGGGGGGGGGGGGGCTGGCGCACTTTGGGGGTCCCGGTTCACCCGGTACCCGCTGCACATGGGACGGAGGTCCCGGTCCAACCGGGGGAGGGGACGACGACGACAGCGCATTTGGGGGGGTCCTGGTGCACACTGGGGGGTTGGCTGGGGGCATCGGGGGGGGGTCCCGCTGTTCTCTGCGGGCTCCCGGTGCCCCCGGTACGAGCAGCGCGCGGAGGTGACGGCGCCCCCGGTGCATTCGTGGGTCCCGCTGCTGCCGGGGGGGTCCCGCGCTCTCCGTGTCCCGGTGCCGCGGGCGGGGCCGGTGTCGGGAGGGAAGGGGGGTGGGGGGGGGGGGGCGGTCCGGGGGCGGTCGCGCGCCGCCTTCCTGTGCGCGCGGCGGAGCTGGAGCGCGAGCGGCGGAAGGTACCGAAAGCGGGGGGGGGGCTGCGCGCACCGGGGCGGCGGGGGGGGGGGGGGGGGGGGCGACAGGACCCGGATCGGGACCGGGACCGGGACTTGGGTCGGGACCGGGACCTGGACCCCACGCGCCCCCCGGTGCTCCGGCCCTGGCTCGGTCCCGGCCGCCCCCCCCCCCACCCCGGCCCGTCCTGAGCCCGAACCCGCCCCGCGATCGCTGCACCCGTGTCCCTGCGCCCCTCATTCAGCCCCGTCCCCCCCCCCCGCACCCCGAACCTTGCTCAGCCCCGCGCCCCTTGTCCCGCCCCCTGCTCCTCATCTCCTGCACCCCAAACCCCGCACCCCGCCCAGCACCCTGCCCTGTCCCCATTCTCCAGCCCCAGCACCCCTTATCCCCCCCGCACCCCAAACCCTGCACCCTCTCTGGTCCCTGCACCCCAACCCCAGCGCCCCTTCTCCCCCTGTAGCCTGCTCCCTGTCCCGTGCCCTGCAGCCTGTCTTGTCCCAGGCACCCATCCTGACTCTGCCCCCCATCTCCCCCACGCCTTAATCCTGTTTCCCAGCCCCTGCACCCCACCTTCTGCACCCCTTGTTCCCCTTTTGCACCTGATCCCAGGCCCTGCACCCATCACACGCGCCTCAAACCCTGCACCCCAACTCCTGCACCCCTTGTACCCCCTGGACCGTGGGCCCTGGGCCCCATCTTGTCCCCAGCACCCCTTATCCCCCATGGATCCCAGCTCAGCACCCCATTCTGACCCTGAACCCTGCACCTTGATCCCGGCACCCCTCATCTCCTCCCTGCACCCCAAGCCTTGTCCCCTGCACCCCAGTTTCTGCACCCAATCCCATCCCTGCACCCATCCTGATCCTTCACCCCAACACAGCACCCCTTATCCCCCCTTGCACCCAAAGCCCTGCACCCTATCCTGACCCTGCACCATGATCCCAGCACCCTTTACCCCTTCCCTGCACCTCAACCTTTTCCACTGCCCTGCACCCTTCTCCTACCCCCACACCCCATATTGTCCCCGCACCCCAACGTCAGCACCCTTTATCCATCCCCGCACCCCATCCAGTCCCCTGCACCCCAAACCCTGCACCCAACCCCAGTCCCCATCCCCTGCCCCCTGTCCTGATCATGCAACCCCACCCCAGCCCCTTTATCCCCACCCTGCACCCGAAGCCCAGAACTCCTGTGCTGCCCCCATCCTGCCCCCTGCACCTCAACTCGTGCACCCCATCCCAGCACCCCTTATCCATCCCTGCACCCCAAACCCTGCACCAGACTCCTATCCCTGCACATCTCGTCCCCTGCACCCCACCTCCTGCACCCCTTCTCCTGACCCTGCACCCTGATCCAGCACCATTATGTCCTCCCTGCACCGCAACCCAAACCTTGTCCCCCGCACCCCAACCTCAGCACCCTTATCCCATTCCCTGCACCCCTTCTCCTGTCCCTGCACCCAACTCCTGTCCCCATCCCCGGCACCCCTTATCCCACCCCTGCACCCCTTCTCCTGTCCCTGCACCCCTTTGTCTCCTGTAACCCCATCTTCTATCCCTGTCCCCATCCTGACCTGCACCCGGACCCCAGCACCCTTATCCCCTCTGCACCCCATCCCCCTAAATGGGCACCCCTTATCCCATCCCTGCACCCATCCAGTCCGTCTCCCCCTGAGCTCCATCCCTGCATCCCTTCTCCTATCCCTGCACCCCCATTCCTGCCCCCATCCTGACTGCACCCGGACCCCAGCACCCCTTATCCCCCCCCCCCCATTCCATCCCCTTGTCCCCTCTTCCCAGCACCCCCCTTAACGTCGTCCCCCTTTATCCCCCTCCATCCCCCCCTTATCCCCCCATTCCCGTCCCCCCCGCCCCCGCTGCCCTTTCCCGCACAGTGCCCGGTTGTTCCCGGTTGTTCCCGGTTGGAGGCGGCTTTGGGGGGGGGGGGGGGGGGGGGGGGGGGGGAGAGGGGGGGGCTGTCCCCATTCCAGAGGTGACAAAAGAGCCTTTTTCTCCCTATAGCTCCTTGTGGGGTGGGGGTTCCCCCAGATCCCATTCCCAACAAGCACTGGATCATCCCTTGGAATTAGGGGGTGAATGTGGGATCCAGCCCCCCCAAAACTAAACGGGGGGATCCGATGGAGGGAGAGGGGAGGGGGCGACGCATCCCGATGCGGGAGAAGCTGCAGATCCTAGAGGACCTCAACATGCTTTATATCCGGCAGATGGCCATGAGCCTCCAGGTAGGAATTCTGGATCATTCCCCCCCCCCCCCAGCCTTTATCCCGCATCCACTTTTGGGACCCCACCAGACCCCCTGGACCCCGGACCCCGGGAAACCCGGGGTCCGGGGGTCCAGGGGGGTCCTGGGGGGTCCCATTGAATGGGTCTTTCCCCACAGTCTATGGGGAGAATCCCCCCATAGCACATCCCATGGATGGGGGGGGGGTGTGTCTGATTCCCCCCCCCCATAAATTGCTGTTGGGGGTATTA